>NC_056742.1:374270329-374435329 GCF_019279795.1 Protopterus annectens
TATATGTGGAGGGCAAAGGCAGGAACGCAGGGCCATACCTGCAAAATTGCAGTAACACACACTGGAACATGCTGGTGTTACAGGATGTGTTGCAACATACCCTTATGAAGGAATACAACATCAGGTACACAAATGGATATAGCCATGTACTGCTAGCATGCAACACACACACACTGCCAGTGTTATATCTGACACAGGACCTGTGTGGTGGACAGACAACACATGATAGGCACACCTCTGTCCAGCTTGAGGATGGCCCACAGTAGTGATCTATGCAGACAGACTGCAGTCCAAGGTAAACTAGTATGTACACACACACACACACACACACACACACACACACACACACACACACCCTGTAACACCAGTACTATGCAAAGCATTACACCACTCTACTCACAGTCTGTCTGTATGTCCTGATCCTCCTACATATATGTGGCTGCCCTGAGTGTGCAGGTTCTCCTGTAAGAGGTATTGCTACCTGCTGTCTGTAACATTGATGCCCACACACAGGAAGGATGTCCATCACACAGGGAATGTACAGGGAATAAGCCCACATGATGTAGGGATTCATAGTGGGTGGTTGCCATGACAGTGGCAATTGGAAGTGCTACACATGTGTACCCATATATATGTATGTATATATATATATATATATATATATATATATATATATATATATATATATATATATATATATATATATCTATGGATACGTACATGTCCATATCATCCCACCATATGCCTTGGACATGGAGTGTAGCCTTACCCCAGCCCCTATAGTCCCAATGTAGTAGTGCAGGGGGATGTCTGGTACGTATAGCTGGTATATTAGTAGACATTTGCTACTGTCATTGGGATTGTTGTCACAGACAAGGTGTGTGTGGAAGGTGACATATACTCATAACATGTATGCCATTGGCTACTAACAGACATCCTAAGGTTATCATGGTACAGTACCTGCATATATAGCAGGCTCAACAGCCATGTCACAGCACAGGGTAGGCTACACCTGTGTGACAGTGCATAACCACAACCAATGTGAACACAGCCACAGCCACATATGGTACGCTAGCATACTAGTACAGTATATGGACTATCTGTCCTACACCATCCTCATATGTGCCACTCACAGCATGACCCTACATATACTGGGCTGCTACACAGTCCGGTCTGGTTTGTGGTATTGGACATGTGTGTGTATGGCCCTACACACATGTAAGGTAATACAGTACCATACAGTTGGGCAGCATGTAACAACAAATAGAAGGGGAGCTAGAACAATGACATCTACCACAGTCTGTACACAGGCCACAGTACATATTAACAATACACACACTGCCAACATTCACCATCACTACACAGCTCTCAGTTCTGTACAAACATTCACAGGATTTTCAAGGTATGGCATTAATTGTAACCCCTACTGTACATGACATGTGTAGCACTCTGATATATCACTGGAGTGTTATCACATATGTTGACATTATTTATGGTGTACAGCAAATATCCAACACTTCATGCACGACATATGTACAAAGGTTGACAGAGGTGTGGCTGACAGCACATACACAGGGCCAGTATAGACGTGTTGCTGTGATACCCTCATTAATACACCATTGTAACGAGATTTGTTGCAACATATGTCCAATGAGGGATATGTAGTCAGTAACTGTCACGGCCTTCACCATCAACAGACTGCAATCCTCACAGTACCTTCTGCATTCCATGGGTAGATGCACTGTGGCTAACACATGACATCAAAGGCACAACACTACCCAGTTTGCAGATGAGCCAGCAGATGGGGATTCCTGATATACATGGAATTGACATGGCAGGTATTGCGACATGTATGACAGGCATATCCAGACAAACACTGTTAATCCAACACTACTCCACATGCAGTATAGCAGCACTTGCATTTCATAGTCAGGTCAGGCACATCCCCCTCCTGTTTGCTGCCCTCTTCCCACAGTGCATGTTGTTAGAGGTAAATCTCCAACCCATCTGAAATGCTGTTTGCCAACCGACAGTTCTAGCTCCTGCTCACAGTGACAGACAAGGGCCAACACCACCAGGATGTTCCCAGGTAGTGGAGTGCATTTCCATGCAATTGGCTATGGGAATGTAACCACACCTGTTCCACATGCAATTGGCTAAGGAAGGCCTGCAATATGTGCAGAGGCCATCAGCTGATCATGAGCATCACGTTAAATACACATGCTGCTGCCTAAGCAATGCAGGTGTGGGCCTCCACATCTGCCAGAGTGGGAGTGGGGGAGGCAGACAGAGGCGAATAGATGTAAGGGAGGGGTGGGAGGGTAAAACCGATGCATGTTTGTGTCACACACCTACCAGCACAGGGTATCAAACACCCAACAGCTATGTAGTGCTATCACAGTCCGATGCTGTTATTGGATGCTCCACATGGGTTATCTGGTGGGGAGCACTCAGAACATTTATGTGATGGTGAGTGACATCAGCAACAGGGATATGGTAGATATACAGTAGGTGACATACATGTGCCTGTCTGCAGGAACAGGTGCCAGTGTCAGCACAGGCACACTCACACAGGGACGCACACATTAACACACCTGGCAGGGCCAGGAATGCAACCCATCACTAGTGGGATTGCCACAACACATCAATATGCAGGGAACAAATGCACCACACGGGTGATACGGAGGTCGTATGGGCAGTGAGTATGAGGGGGTGTCAGACATAAGGATGCATGCTTCACTGTGCCCTGGGGGGAGTAGTATATGTGGATGTGGACATACGCACCATACAACACACACGAGCACACAGGGTCCAGTTCGGACATGCATGGGTGCATGTCTGCACGGGTGTGTGGTGGCCAAATGTGCCAGCAGGCTATACAAGGGTAGGCGATGGGTATACCTTAGCATCAGCCCACATGACAATGGTCTGAATTGTGGAACAGGCCTTTAGCTTCTGCGTTTGCCCGCACAAGTGGGTACTGCATCCGTCTTCCAGGCACCTGGGTGACTATTGTGTGTGGCCAATGCTGTGCATCACTTGCCATGTATGTTTTCATTAGGCCATGACGTGGATGGTGTCTAGGATGTGCACACCTCCGACATGCATGTACAGTGACATGTGGAACTGTACCTGGGGTGTCTGACCCATAATGTGAACACAATTTATCATCAGATGTGCCAGTCTTGCCCACGTGTGGCAGGGAGTGATACTGGTCAGCAGATTTACTCTGCACCCACATTGAAAGCATGCTAACAGCATTTTCTGATGTCAGTGTCATCTGTCCATACAGGCCATGTTGTCAGGCATGGTATGTCCGTTGTGAGTCACATGTGAAGGCACAGTGGGGTTGCTAACTGTGATTGGCAGGCCTTGATGTCACATGTATGGGTATGACTTTGCACCCCAGCCTCTCAGCCATTTACATCTGTTATCCCTGTATGGTTGACATTGTGATATATAGTAGGGTCACCATAAATGACATTAGCAAAACAACTCCACATTGCCCACAGGTGTCACAGACTCACAACCACCTCTACACAGGATATGAGTTACAAACACAGACACACACACATGTCATGTCTTTGAGTAGAACCCCTACCTAGTTGGTTTACTACACTACAACACTACGCAGTTATATTACGTGCCACGGATATTACTGAAGTTCATCTTCCCCAAAGGTGTATTTCACAATTAATGACATCAGCAGAACTACCAAAGTAGGGCATTTGTAATGTACTGCAAGTGAGTAGCCTATAATGCATTGCTGCATACACAGACACTGAGACACACACGTCACATCCAGAACTGGCATGGATGGAGATGGAACACTACCACCATTCTGAATCACACTACAGCAGTACGCAGTTACATTATGTGCTACGGCATTTACTGGGCTATCAATTTCCCAGAGGTGTACTTCTAGATGAATGACATCAGCAGCCTTGGCAAAGTAGTGTATTTGTATTGTATGGATTGTGAGTAGCCTAAAAAGCATTGCTATTTACCCAGTCAGACACACGGACACACACACACACACACACACACACACACACACACACACACACACACACAGTTGCCAGGGCTGGGGTTCGAACACCTACCTAACTAGTTTATCACACTACAGCAGTACACAGTTACAGGATGCACCATGGCGATTATGAGGCTATCGTGCTCCCAGAGGTGTACTTCTAGGTGAGTGACATCAGCAGCCTGGTCAAAGTTGAATATATGTATTGCATGGATTGTGAGTAGCCTAACATGCATTTCACTCTACACTGTCAGAGGCAGACAGGCACACACACAAACACACACTCACACAATTGACAGGTCTGGGGTTAGTACTACTACCGAACTACTCTGTCACTATAGCAGTAAGCAGTTATGGAACGCGCCATGCATTTTACTGAGCTATAGCTCTCCCAAAGGTGTAATTCACATTGGATGACCTCAGCAGGCTTGTCATACTACTGCTATGGGGAGGGCAGTGTGTGCATGGGCCAGATCCCATTCATGTAGGGTTGACATGCCACATGCGGGCACACACAGGGTCATATGTCACAGGTGCGTGTATACAGCTACTAGATGGCTGCTTCCTTGTACAGTCTTGTAGCACAGCTGGCTCATACATCACATGGTCTGTCATGCTGACAGGTACTGGTGGCTAGTATCTGCAGTGGATTACATCTGCACTTCATGTGTTGGGGGCCCTTAGGCTGTGTGCTAGCTGGGACAGGCCCGCATGGCTCCTTGTCACAGTCACCCTCTTCCACACATCTATGCCCGTGTACCTGTGGCTTATTATAGTGTGTTGTCCTTACATATTTGTCTGCATTCCTATCCACTGTGTGTGCAAGGCAGGAGTGGGGCATACTGAAATGTATTTACACTGAGAACTGCAACTTCCAGATATGTCTGGTCCACTGGTGTTTGCAAACATGGCCTTTATGTGTTTAAGTGTGTGAGCATGCCCAGTATGACCTCTAAGTATGTTGTTGACTGACATTGCCTTCATTCCTCCAAGTGTGTGAGCATGCCCAGTATGGCCATCTATGTTGCATGTGTTGATCACGTCCACGTTGTCCAGGCTGGTTGTACTGCAGTGCTGACCTTTTGTTGTACACCAACAGGTAGCATGCTGTGTCTGCAGGGTATCCATTGGTCATTTGCCATTGACTGTTTCTGCATTTCTGCATAGCGGGGGGACACCTGACTGTTTCTCCTGTTCTACACAGGAGTGGGGGGGCACACCTGTTACTCTATGTGTACGTTGGATGGGGGGGGCACACCTGACACTTGCACACGTTTGCTAGGACTGTACTGGTAAGTCAGGTACTCCATTTCAGTGTGTAGTCTTATCTATCCTGCTGGCTAGGGCTTACCAGTGTAGTACAGATCCTAGCTTTGTTTATCTACATATTAGTGTCTGACTTCCTAGCCTTCATAACTTACATCCAACTGCCTGGCCTGCTGTGGTCTGTCTGTGTAGGTCTGGGGGAGGGGTTAACCATAGGGCACATTCGGAGGCCATAGTACAGCATTTGTTTGTGTTTACCTTCACCTGTCCTGCTGGCTGAGACTGTTTCTGGGTATGTGATCCTTTCTGACTGGTATGTGTGGCTTTTATGGACACCTCTTGTCACTCAGGCCATTTCCTGTAGTGAGTTTTGTCACCCTGTGTAGTACTAGCTACTATGGTGACTCCAGTATGTGTTACAGATCTCATGCTGCCACTATGGGTGCCTACTCTCTGCTGTCTTGACATTCGGCCACCCAATTCCCTTGCATGTTCACATCCATACCATAGATACAGATATAAACACATTCTACTCCATTTGACAACTAGTAGGTTGATTTACTTACCTTAAGGGTGTGCCGGACTTGAGGATGGTGCTGGAGGGCTGCCTATGTCGGATGCACATAGTACACTCCCTATACATGGTTAGGCACAAGTAGTGTCATGTTTGGCATCCCTTTTACTGTCTGTGTGAGTCAGAGAGAGGTGTCATTCCCTGGGGCCCTACTGTGTCAGTGCATATGCTATGCATTGCCTCTTTGCCAAAGCCAGGGCATACTGGGCATGCCCCCTTGTGCCTACTGGAGCAGGCTCAGGTTGTTCCTCCTCCGAGTCACTCTGTATCTGTACAGGCCTTGGCACTGTTGGGAGGCTTTGTGGCCCTGCCCCATGCTGTTCCAGCTGCAGCTGTTTCCGCAGGATCATATTGCATAGCATAGCACATACCATTACTATTTGGGTACATGTAGCTGGTGAATACTGCAGGGCTCCACCGGATGTGTCCAGACACCAGAACCGTGACCTGAGCATCCCAAACACATGCTTTATTATATGTCTGGCCTGTGCATGTGCATAATTATGGTGTTGTTGTTCAGGTGTGTGTGCATTTCTGATGGGTGTCATCAGCCACGGCTCCAGTGGGTATCCAGCATCTCCCACTAGGTGACCGTAGGGGATGTCCACATCAGCAAATCTGTGGTACAGCTGCGTCAGATGCCATATGTGTGAATCGTCATAGCTTCCAGGGCACCCAACACACACATTCAGTATAATGATCTGGACATCACATATGACCTTGCAGTAGATGGAGGGGATGCCCCTGTGGTTGATGTAGGCCCAACCCTGCTCTCCAGGTGGTGCTTTGATGCGTAAGTGCATGCAGTCTATAGCACCCACTACCCCAGTAGTTAGCTATTTGGTGGAAGAGATGCATATTGCTGGTCAACACCTCACGTGTGTTGAGGAAATATATGTGCTCACTGGCATGTGCTGACATGGCATCCAGGAACTGGTGGAAAACTCTGGATGTTGATGCCTGTGAGATGCCCATGTTATCCCCAGTTGTAGTTTGGGAAGTACCTGTGGCTAGTATACCTAGGCCTACACAAACCTTGGTATCCACTGGGATGGGTTCCCCTTGGCCAGTGTGGTGTGTCAGGTGTGGCCTACACAGCTCAATGATTTGCTATAGGAGGTCTATGTCCACCCTATAGCGCTCCACTATCTACAGCTCTGTAGCCCCTGGTAGGTTACCCTGGGTCTGTACACTCTTCTCTGTCTCCTCACTGTGGGTTGTTCAGCAGCATTGACATCCTCATCACCATCAGCCTCTTGCACATGTTGTACTATGTTGCCTGCTGTAGCCCTTCTCATTTTATAGGTTTGGTATCTCTTTTTATACATATTGGTTTTAATATTTCCCCACTTGTATACACCGGTGGTGTAGAGTGTGGAAAAACCAGGGAGGTAGGTGTTTTCTTGGTTTATAGTGGTGTTCTGGGCTGGGCTGGTCTGCTTCCTGTGTAATTAGCTGATTCTGATACATTTCACCTGGCAGCTCAACTAGGTCTCCTTGATTACCTTCCTACTGCTGTTTTCCCTTCCCATTGCCTCCCTGTTTAGGCCCGTGTGCACGCCGCACAAACAGAGTGCTCAAATGTGCACGGAGCTGCTTTTTCCTGGTTTAACTTCCTTTTTCTTTCTGTACAACCTGGTGTGTGGCACGCACACCAGTTTACACATTGTAAAGAGTACTAGGCAGATTTAGACACACCCCTAGCTTAGTTGTGCTATGCTAGGAGCAATCCCGAGCCACAGGTCTCCAATCCACTTACAGTATGCCTGACACACCTCCCCATGATGTCACCTATATCCTAGTCTTGCACCCAGCTATTTATACTCTTACACTCTTGGTACCTGCCTCACATCCTGGGAAAATCTGGGATTCACTAACCCTTCCCTCATTTGCATAGGATTGCCTGCTAATGCATAGTTACATGTTCCACACTGAGCCTCCCGCCTTAGCAACCATTACACACTGGTCAGGTTGTCTTCTGACTGCCATTGACTTGCATGGCAGAATACTGTTTTTAGTTAGAATGCTTATTTTAGGTTTATTTTATTAATTTCCTCCCAATCCCATTTGCGCATTGCTGCCCTATGTTTAACCAGGCGAGATTGGCAAAGATAAAATTAAAGGTTGTTTATTTTTTTCTTTTACATTTTGCAATGCCAATGGCCTTCTACTTGGACATTGGCATGCTTCCTCAATGATACACAACCTTTATTTGGAGCTGTCATAGCTCCGTTTTGTCGATTGCTGAACTGTACTCAGTTACTAACCAAGTACATTTCTGCACACTGCACTCGTTATGCACAGATGGCTGCCAGCTTCCTGGATCACATATTACCCTCATCTGCATGGTTTTCACCTGCAAATGAGGGTAATTTGCATACAGGAGCTCTGTCCATGCAGGATTAGCCTAAGAGCTCACGTGCACGTCCTGGGAGCTCGTTCCTGGATTGTACGTCAGCCATATTGCCAAAAATAGCTCTTAAACTAATCCTGCACATTATAAAGGGCTTCGTAAATCTGGGGGATAGATTTGTTTTTCATTTTTACTTTCGAGTTTTTGGAAACATGATGACAGATATAAATTTATATATATGTGTGTGTGTGTGTGTGTGTGTGTGTGTGTGTGTGTGTGTGTGTGTGTGTGTGTGTGTGTGTGTGTGTGTGTGTGTGCATGTGTATGTGTGCGCGTGTGTATGTGTGTACAAACACACACACAGACACTGAAATGCTGTTTTTTATCGGTGGTGCAGTTGGTTGAATTATGTAATGTTTAATGTTCATTATATTGACTGTTACTAATTCCTGAGCTTTTGCCTTTTTTGTGTTTGTGCAACCCTGAGTTAGTATATTTAATTCCTGGGAGTGTCTTTGATTTTTATTTTTATAACTGCAAATGTAACCTATTGGATTACATTTGCAATAACTTTTTGCATTGATTTTAGTTGAGATTAATGGTAATTGTCAATGAGTTTGTTCAATGCTTTCTGTTTTGATCAAACTCAGTAGTGATTATTCATTATAAACTTATATATATATATATATATATATATATATATTCAATGTTTGTAGATCAGGAAAGTCCAACTGGGCATAGGCCAGATAAAATGCATGAAAGTTTGAAATCATGACCGTTGGAACTATCAAACTCCGTTATATCAAAGGTCAAAACTTTGAAATCAAGTATTGTGGAACACACACACCAGGACTGTGGGCGGCCATGACTGGTGTAACGTTAGCGTGTTCCACTGATCACCGCAATGCCTGACTACATTCCTTAAATACTGGTTGCTTCAATGCTTTGAACTTCAATGTTACAGGGTTCAATGCTTCCAGCGGCCATGATTTCAATCTTTCATGCATTTAGTCTCAATGTTTTGAAGTTCAAGGTATTTATATTTCATTATTTCGATATACACCATAGAAATATATATATATATATATATATATATATATATATATATATATATATATATATATATATATATATACAGGGTCTATATTATATCATCAAATGCTTAAAAATCTTTTCCCAAGGGAAAAAAAAATCACTGTTCCAAAAAAAAAATAAAAGTAAAAAAAATTTGAAATAATACATAAAGTGCCCCCCCACCCCCCCCACTTAAATATGCCAACTCCAAGATCACACTACAGTGCCACAAACGGCAAAGTAACGGAAGTGACCAAGCGAATTCTTTCCCTGGGAAAGAATTCGCTTAAAAGCCACTTCGCTATTTTGCCTTTTCGTTGTTTTAAGTTCGACCAAGACGGTCATCTAATAGAAACTATATATATATATATATATATATATATATATATATATATATATATATATATATATGTATGTATGTCACACACATAGGTGTATATATATATATATATATATATATATATATATATATATATATATATATATATATATATATATATATATATATATATATATATATATATATATATATATATATACATATATACCTGTCAGTTGAGTGAGTTTTCAGAAACTCGAAATTCATACGGTTGAGACCATATGATCGAGTTTTTGAAAACTTGAAGCTTCTGAATGGAGATTGCAGAAAGGACTGGGAAATTTACCTTCTTCTTCACTGTAGTGTGATCTTGGAGTTGGTATATATAATTTGCAGAAGATATGGGGGGTACAGGAAGGCATGCCCCTTGCATAAACTTAAAAAAAGTAGATTTTTGTGGGGGGTTTTTTTGTTCATGTTTTCACAAACTCGATCATATGGACTCGTCTGTATGAATTTCGAGTTTATGAAAACTCAGTCATCTGACATAGATTCGTATATATAGTTCCACTTCATAATCTCAAAATACTGAAATCTCGAATTTCAGTATTTCAAGACCATAAAGTCGAACACTTAAAATGCTGAAACCGTGAAACACAAACTCGTGAACATAAGCACACCATATACTGCACACCACATACACCATCCTACCCACGCTACAACAAATAAACAAAGCCCCCCTGCACCCCCATGTGGGGTGGGCTGTTCCTCCACACCCCCCTACTTATATATACTAACTCCGAGATTGCACAAACTGAAAAAGACAGCAAACTCACACCCAGACATTCTACAGTCCCTCACACACACACACACACACACACACACACACACACACACACACACACACACACACACACACACACATACAAACACCACCACATCCAACACTTAAGCACTCATACTTTTACCTGCCAACCCTAACCCACACATCCAACTTACAAACACACTCACATACACTCAAACACCTACGCAAAACCCTTACAAAAACACTCACCTTAAATTCCACCTAAATTCACACACTACACCGGGCACCATCCACACAAGACACTACACGTCACGTAACGTAAAGCCATAACCGCGAATTCGACTTAGTCATATTTGCAATTATGCATTTTCACTATTTTGAAGATTCGACTATGGTCTCGAGATACTGAAATTTGACGTTTCCGTATTTCAAGATTATAAAGTGAATCTATATATCTATATATGGGCTACTTCATTTCGGTGAAAACTTCTTTCACTGAAAGTCAGTTTCCTGTAACCTTTTCCTGGCCTTTTCTCCACTGTAGTGCGATCCTGGAGTTAGTATATAAAGTAAGGGAGTGGGGGGCACAGCCCCCACATCGGGGGGTGTTGGGGGTGCAGGCCCCCGCATATTGTAAACACTTTAAAACATACAGATGGATACTTACAAATGCAATGTATAACTCTTTCTAGAAGACATCATATAATCAAACTATGTGGGGCGCTTCGACACCGACGCCCCCCCACACACCTGCTTACTCTATATACTAACTCCAGGATTGCACTACAGTGGGGAAAAGGCCATATATAACTTTCAAAGAAATGAGTTTCAGTGAAATGAGTTTTCAGTGAAGTGAGCTTTCAGTGAATTGGTCCCAGTCATTTGAGTTCAAAATGAAATGAGTTTTCAACAAAATGAAGTAGACACACATATATAAATATATATATATATTTATGCATACACACACACACACACACACACACACACACACATATATATATATATATATATATACATATATATATATATATATATATATATATATATATATATATATATATATATATATATATAAACTGCTACTCATCCAGACCTTCACTCTCCAACTACACTTGCCTGTCTGGGAATCGTATGCAGTGGCTCTCCTCTTAGTCAGTCACTGGGACAGAAAACGAAATTTAGGATGTTAAGGCTGCCATTGATACCATGAAAAAACAACATAGTGTGAGTAATTAGAACAGATCTTCTGCGCCATACATCTTCACATATATTCAAGATTTCCTCAAGCAAGCAAAATAATTCTCATTCAGAAAAAACAATCAAATCTTTCTCAGCAGTTAATTGCATGCTTTCTCTACAGCAGAACAGAAAATTAAATAGTTGATATAACTTTTAGGTATACTGACTGCTAAGGTTAGGAAACATTTAATTAAATAAATGCATCTCTCAGTCCTCAATAAACAGTTATACTTAATTGGAATGATAACCTTTAAATAAGGAAGACAATTTAAATTAGCACTGATAATAGGGATTCCTTCTTATAGTTAAGATTACCTGTGGGAACTGCTCTTTGCTACTTTGTATCCATGTAATGACAAAGTCCAATTAAGAAAAATTACCTTTTATTCTATGTACTGTAGTAATAATAATAAACCTATATTGTATCACAGTTCAAGAAAACTGTGATAAACCCCTTTGTTTTCCTTTCTTAATAGAGTGTGTGTGTGTGTGTGTGTGTGTGTGTGTGTGTGTGTGTGTGTGTGTGTGTGTGTGTGCGTGCGTGTGTGCGTGTGTGCGCGTGTGTGTGTGTGTCTGAGCATGTGCACATATGAACTGGGGGGTTCAAAGTACTTCAATTTTTTGTGCAAATTTAATTTCAGAATTAGCTTCAAGGAAGCCAGTCTTGCCACCTTCAAAACCAGAAATGAACACTACTTTTTAAAGGTAATTTAAGTCTGCAAAAAATTTATCAGATTCATTGTGTTGGCTTAGTGTTGTTAAAAATACTGTTGTGCCTGAAGGGGAATTGAACAACTTCAACACTATAGATATTGTTTGTTTAAGCACTTGCAGCCTATACAATAGATATGTTTATTCATAAACTCTAGGAGTGTATTAATTGTAACCTGTATTCTAGCATGTCTTAATAGCTACAAAATAAACACAGGCAGGTGTGCCAGCTTAGACAAAGGCTATGACACCATGGGTTTCATTAGGAACAAATTGGAATGATTAGATTTCTTGAAGCTATGATAGTCTAGTAAATGAATACTGGCTAAACGATGGTGAAAATAAATCAGCATTGATTATGCAGAGGGACATTGTAATTAATATTTACTAGTATTTCACCATTTATTCTGGATTTTGTTGCAAAGACGTGAGTAGGTAAAATAATGCTTGGCATATTATTAAAGATGGTATAGATTACTAAAGAGTTGTGTCTTGCTTAACTAATTTCAAAAACATGCAAGGTATGTTGAGGTGTTGTTTTCCAAAACTTTATGCAGTTTGCCTGATTTTACCATCTTCATGTACACTGACGTCAGCATTGTGTCACCTTCTTGAAACAGTTCAGGTATATGGTAACATAAAATAATTACTGACTGCATTGCTTCTTTTACAATTTATTTTCAGTGAAAGTCTCTTTGAGTTAACAATAAATAAACCAACCAGACCTTGAAGCACATACGTTTGTATTTTGCATTTGGCCTGAAGATTTTCAGAAGGATTAGTGCTTGTTGCAGAGCTTTCTTTAGGATTATATATATATATATATATATATATATATATATATATATATATATATATAGAGAGAGAGAGAGAGAGAGAGAGGGCACATTATCTATAGGCAGCAGGTAATTGAAAGCACTTGCCATGAATGGCAGCAGTAATAAGGGATGTTAGTCACTGTGTGTGCCAACATTCACCATGAGTGGTCACAGTCATCGTTAGTAGCAACATTCACCATGAGTGGTCATAGTCATTGTGAGTAGTAACATTTACCATGAGCGGTCACAGTCATCGTGAGTAGCAACATTCACCATGAATGGTCACAGTCATCATGAGTAGCAACATTCACCATGAGTGGACACAGTCATCGTGAGTAGCAACATTCACCATGAGTGGTCACAGTCATCGTGAGTAGCAACATTCACCATGAGTGTTCACAGTCATCGTGAGTAGCAACATTCACCATGAGTGGACACAGTCATCGTGAGTAGCAACATTCACCATGAGTGGTCACAGTCATCGTGAGTAGCAACATTCACCATGAGTGTTCACAGTCATCATGAGTAGCAACATTCACCATAATTGGTCACAGTCATCGTGAGTAGCAACATTCACAGTGGGTGGCAATAGTTAGGAGTGGTGGCAGTCATGGAGAGTGGTAAATATTTGTGGGTAACACTAAGTATAAGTGACAGTAACCACTGAGACTGTCAGAAGTCTTGAATGTCCACTGTTATTATGAATTGGAAGTTATCCCAGTCATAGGACAACTTTTTGGTTTGTAACACGCTCTGTATATACAGCTATTGATTGTAATGTTTCTGCATCTCATTTATGGTATGTGAATACTGTAACGCTTGCTGTAAGTTGGAAACTAGATTTTCATTTCCTGTTTCTCTTTTGAAGTTTGTTATATATCTATGGTGTAAGCAACATTAAAGATGATCTCTGCATTAAATAATACTCTGCATTAACACTACATTTGCAGGTCCTGCTTAAGTTCTGAGGGAATCTACAGTTCGTAAAAGGATACGCAGATGTGCTGCTTTAGATTGGATACTATGAACATTCTGCTATCTATATAATAAACCTTTGCTACATATGTCATGATGTCGTGTTTGTTCCTAATAAACCATGTGCATGTAGTTTTTTAGTAGGTTCTAGTTTAGTATGTAGTTCCAGTTATCACAGTTTAGTTAGGGATTTCTAGTTTTAATGTTCCCAGTGTTTTGTAGTTTAGTATGTCATTTTTCAGAGTTTCCTAATTTATATTGTTTAATTCTTTTTGATTACATAGATCAGTAGTTTACCAAGTATTAGTAATTATTTAATGCATGGAGTGCCATGATTATGTTCTGAAATACAGAAAAACAAACTTGTTAAGCACTTCCGTAACAACAGACCTAATCTTAACAGTGCTTAGGGGTGTTTAAAAAATGTTTAAGGACACTTAAGCGCTGTTAAGAACATGTCTCACTTTAGGGACTGGCAGCAGAGACATGCCAGCCAGCAAAGAACAGCAACAGAAGGTAAAATTGCTTTCATCCAGCAAGGATTGATTTTATTTATGGCTCCAAATAAAAGAAAGAAGACAGAAAACAACAGTATTGTCGTCTAGGTTTTATTGGGCAATACAACGTCAGAGCCCATAGATGAGTGAAACAACTTCCTAAAGTAAGTAATGTGAAATTTCTTGTATACCAAAACTTACATGCACTGCAGGAGACCTGGCACCCATGTCTCTTATGGGAAGAGGTAGCTTATAAAAACCTGGCCCTCAAGCACCCATGTCTCTTATGGGAAGAGGTAGCTTATAAATACCTGGCCCTCAATGTCCTGTATGGATGCAGCACATTATTCTACTTTCAGGAAAACGTTGCTAGGCTTAGTAAGGCCCCTGGGTCGTTACCCTAGTAACAGTCTATGAGTCTATGAATATATGAGACTGAACAAGATGGAAATGCCCCTCAAATAATAAAACAGCTAAGATTTGCATATTTATGTATGTGTGAATGTATTTATTTTTTATTTTTAAACGTGGCATTGAAGAAAGGGTTTTGTAACGAGGAAAATACACTCTCGAATGGTGACAAATTGTGCTTACTGTATAACTGCCCTTTTAATAATGCTAGGTGTGTGGACTTTGACATCTAAACTGTGGCAGCTTGATCACCTCATTTCCCCCCTACCTACACATTAAGGTGCAGATCTGCATGACCACTATTTCTATATGCATTATTTGTTACATTTTTACCACCTCTAGTAATATATGCCTCATGTCTCTTCCATGCCTTCTCGAATTCTGTGTTTGAGCCTAATACATTGGAGGAAGGCTGCTCCAATTATCCAAAACCTTTTCAGTGAAATAATACTATATCTTGCCTTCCATGAGCTATCTTCTAACTTTAAACTATATACCTCTCTTATGAAAAAAACTGAACTTCCTTAGGCTCTATGTATTCTGCTATAACAGCTTCTATCGCATCCCTCCTGTTTCATCTGACGACTTTGGATTCAGATATGCAGTAATGTTCAAAAATGTTAAATATATTAAATTATGATTACATGTGTGAGCAACTGCAGAGCATGATAATTTGAAACTATAGCTCGATAGAATTTCACCGCTGGATATTACAGCGATGACTGCAGAAATGATGAAATTGTTTAATTTAGATAATCCAGAGTCAAGTCAGTATAATATTTAAATCTTGTAAATCAGACAGCTACTGACACAGCAAACCTTGGCCATTAAGCTATGTACATCAGGTGCGTAGATAGCTTCCCTGCAGACAAATGAAGCATTAATCATAGATTTAACACCTTGGACTAGAGTGTGTGTGTGTGTGTGTGTGTGTGTGTGTGTGTGTGTGTGTGTGTGTGTGTGTGTGTGTGTGTGTGTGTGTGTGTGTGTGTGTGTGTGTTGGGGGTTTATGAGTGTCTGTGTGTGCAGTTGGTTTATCCTCTCTTCTGTTCCAATCTGGTATTTTTTCCAGAAGTTTCTGCATTTTGAGGAATAAACAACTACCTTTGCATGTCAGCCCAGGTTGGAAGGTTTGGCGACAAAGCCAGAGAGGCGAGATTGCATTGGTTTGGACATACGCTGAGGAGGGATGCTGTGTATATTGAGAAAAGGATGCTAAGGATGGAGCTGCCAGGTAAGAGGAAAAGAGGAAGGCCTAAGATAAGGTTTATGGATGTGGTGAGAGCAGACATGCAGGTGGTTGGTGTGACAGAGCAAGATGCAAAGGACAGGAAGAAATGGAAACAGAAGATCTGCTGTGGCGACCCCTAATGGGAACAGCAAAAAGAAAAAAAAACCTTTGCATGACTCAAGATCATGTGACATAGTAGGACTGTGAGAGTGCCTCCTATCCTTTTTCTGCTACTTTCACAGCTGAGATCTCATTCCAGGTTGATGTTAATTGCTTAATTAACTGTAGAGACTTCCAGACTTCTTTTCAAGCAGATTTCACCAAACTCGCTGACTAGTTGTACAGTAACAGTTCCACAACTAAATACAGTACACCTGGCACTAGCCAATGCCTCTCCTCTTTGTCCCCTCCACTTATTTCTGATCCATTAAACCTGCTGATTTTTAAATACTCTGGTATTGTACTAAACCCCACAGTGTTCCTTTATTGTCAAGTGAAAAGCCATTAATAAAATTCTATCTCAAACTTGTCTATAAATTATTTAGTCTTCTCACCCGTGGTGGTGCTGCGGTAGCATTGTCGCCTCATAGTAAGACGTTGTCCTGTTCGATTCTCAGCTAAAGCGTCTTCTGTCTGGAGACATGCGTGAATGGGCATACCTTCATTGAAAGGTTGTGCGTCAGGGCTGGCAACTCGGTACATAAAAATCTACTGCCAATTATTAGCGGACCGGAGTTCCGCTGTGGCGACCCCTAACTGGGAAAAGCCGAAAGATACAACAAGATACAACAACCCCTAGGAACTTACACAGCTACACCTACAAAAAAAAACCCTTCATACCAGAATGTCAGTATACACTTCCACTTCTCACCTTAAGCAATGCACAAGACACTTCTGCTCTCCAGACAATATTTGTATAAAAGTGCCCTTTCCTCAATCTATCTGATGCTAGAACTCATCACTGCCTACTACATCCTCCTCAAAGGTTCCTCTCACTACGGCAAAGATGACTTTTATTTTTTCCACAAATATAATTAAGTTTATGTATTCAAACTTCTGCCCCCTCTCCAGTCAGTACTACCTGTGTAGTTACCAGCAGTTTAGATGAATTGTTCTTCATAAACTCTCTTTGTTATGTACCCCAGTTTTCTAATATTTAAGTGCTATTCCCAATATTTTCTAAACTCATCCCAATGTCTGGAACCCCATATTAATGAGTATTAGAAATTTCTTGAATCTCAAAACCTTTTGATATTCTCACCATGTGTAGTTTACATTCATAAGTCAATGTAACTGTTTCAAGGACTCAGTCAGTGTATTATGTTATTTTCCATGCCAGTGGAAGTAAGGAGCAAAATGCTTCTTTAGCAGAGGAGTACTACTTGAGCAATAGGCCTGGTATACTTGAGGTCATGATGACTCAGATTCAACTAAACAATTAAACAAAAGAGTGAATTCCTGCTACCATAGCTACAGAAGCAAACATTTTCCAGAAAGTTTTTCTAAACCAATTAATTCCCCCCAGAAAGTCTGGACTTTTGTATTCCAGCTCCTTTGCACAACATTAAGTTATATCCTCATATATTGCTAGAACCATAGGCCTTCATAGATTCATAAACAGTTATTAGGCATGCAGTCCAGGAGACTATTAAGGCCCCTAGCCCAAATTCCCAATTGCCCCGAAGGAATGTCTGGTTAAGTGATTTGCTCAAGGTCACACAGTAGACAAATGAAGAGGGATGGTTTCACACCCTGTACCACTGGGACAGCTAGCAGCTCATTAACAAGTCAGAGATTTAGGGTGGTATCCATAATCATTACGCAAATGTGTAAAGGCTATCTGCTTTATCTGTGAATAAGTGCAGCAAAGGCACGATTCATAGAAACCACTTACACTAATGCATGATTGCTGCAAATTAGCATAAGCATCTGAAGTCATAATGAGATGCAAACAAGAAATAATGTAAAACAACCTGCTAATGAGGCCTTTTCCTGCATGTACTTCATAGTCAAACCTTTGCACTTTTCCGCTCTGTCTGCAGATTCATTATAAAAAGTGGGAGTCACATCTATTCTGTCTACTTTGCAATCTGTGATGATGCTTTCACTTGCTGCTATCCTAGTAATTTTCTGGTGTGAGATGCTGGCCCTAGCAAAGCCAAAACCGCTTATGCTTGGGGTGGTGGGCTTGGAATAATGGTTTAGGTGATCACCTCATAGACACAAGGTACAGGATTTGATTCTGATTTCAGGTTAGTGGCTAGACTTAAAATGGCCCTTGAGGCCAGTTAGTCTAGTATTCACCTATGAATGCCCTGTGGGATGTGCCAGCCAAGAAGGTGGAGATATAGGCAGGGAATAACTCACTACAATTTTGACAATCAGGAGATACTTGATAGTTTCTGAGTGGACAGGGATATTGTAAGGGTATTTGTGTGTGTGTGGGGGGGGGGGTGGCATCCACTCTGGCACTGCAGGGATGTGTGGCCTTCCTATACCTGTGGATAGTCCTCACCATACTTATCACAGGGAACTTCCAGAAAGAGACTGAGGACACATTGGCTATTTGTCAAGCTTCTACCCTGACGGTACTTTGGCTGTTCCTGGACTTACTCTTGGCAGGTGAGGATCACTACATCTATTTCCTGATATCACTTAAGGACAGAAGCCCTGAATATGGATGCCTTTTATGGGGTGGCATGTTTCTCTGAGATACTAGGTGTGATAAATTACACCAATGTTGCAATTAGGGCCCCATCTGTTCCATGAGGGGAGTGGTACCACAAGAGGAAGGTCTACCATTCCATGAATTGCCAGGTAGTGCAATAGGGGCACATCATCTACATCTCTGGCCAGCATCCTGGCAGTGCACATGATTCCTATATCTGGGCTCACCCTACCTCCTCTTTCTCAAGGTAGGATGCCCACTGGGCAACTTGTTGCTAAGTGGAAAATATTTTTTTCTATTTTATTTAAGTAGTTATTCATGGTAAAATGTATAGCTGAATACTAAACCTTTTTTTGTGTGTTTTGTCTCGCCCATCCCCTTTATTCTCTTTCAGGTGATGTTGGATATCCACAGGAGTTATGGCTAATAACACCAGTGATAAATCCAACTTGATCTGTAGAAGAAAACTACAACACGATGTGTTGTATGTTATGGTACTACACATCAGATTATTTATAAGTTTTATAGGTTCAAAGGTTCATAGGTGTGTACTCAGCTAATGGCCCTGGGTCCTTTATAAGCCTAGCGATAGGATTACTCTGGCATCATGCCACCCGAACTTAGTTCTCAGTCCCTCTGTCAAGTAGAGCCCACTGGAGTTATCCCCGGTGTGAATTTTCTATTTCCCATCGACTCATCAAGTTTTCTCTTGAAGAGGGTCAGCGAGGTGCTCTGCTTGACATGTATGGGAAGTCTATTCCACAGCATGGGCAGTCTCTGGGTTATGAACCTGTCCCTTCAGTACATTCTGTTGATTGTGGCAATGAGGTTGAGGTGTCTGGAGTGTGTGGTGTGGAGGGATTGGAATTTCTTTAGATGTAGCATTTCTAACAGAGCTGCATCAGACAAGGCTTTGTAGGTCAAGCAGAGATCGCCTCTAAGTAGGTGATATGAGACAGAGAATAGTTGGAGTTTTTTGAGTTTGTCCATATAGGAAAAGTGTTTAAGGCCTAGAATCCTCTTTGTGAGGTACTTTTGCGGCCTCTTCAGCTGCTGCAGGTGTCTAGTAAAGTACATGCCAAATGGGGCATTGTACTCAATGATTGGCCTAATGAGGGAAGAGTAGAGGGAGACAATGACCTCTTTCTTCCTGGATGCAAAACCCTTAATAATGAGATGTGCCACATAGAAGGACTTTCTGACCACAGTGGCAATGTGGTGATCAAAAGAGAGGTTGCTGTCAACCTGTGTTCCCTGATCTCTTGTAACACCTTCTGTGTTCAGTGGACTACTATTAATGTGGTAATTCATGGGAACCGGGTTTTTCCCAAAGGGGATGATGACACATTTTTTGGCATTGAGCTTAAGGCCATGGTTCTGACACCAGTCGTTGGTCTCAGTGTGGCCATTCTATAGGATGTCAACATCACTTGGGGAGTTAATAATAGCTCCTAACTTGCAATTGTCTGTGAACTTTGTCAGCCAGAGTCCATTCGTGTTGGCCTGGACTTCAGAGAAGTAGATACCAAACAGGAGAGGATCCAGGACTGAACCCTGTGGGACTCCACTCATTTCTAGTCGGCAGTCTAACGTGGAGTCATCTACTTTCACACTGTGGGTTCTATCTGTGAGCCAGTTTGCAACCCACCTAGTGATATAGGGGTCGATGCCTAGCTTAGTGAGTTTTTCTATGATTCCTGAGTGGAGAATGGTATCAAAGGCCTTGGCCAGATCAAGGTAGGCTGTATGAACCACCTTGCCTTCATCCACAGCTCTGGTGACTGACTCATAGAAGTTGACCAGGTTGAGCAGGCATGATCTACCTTCACAAAACCAAACTGTGTGGGATCCAGAGTTTGGAGATTCCCTATACCCTTGTTTATTAGGTCCATGATGATGCATTCCATAGCTTTGCATATCAGACTCATCAGACTAATGGGGCAATAGTTTCCAGTGTCTGTAGTTGCTCCTCCTTTGTGGAGAGGGATGACTGTAGCAGTGTGCCATTCAGTAGGGACAAAGCCTGAGGTGAGTCTGTGATTGAACAGGGCACACAGGTGAGGTGCCAGTTCACTCTGTAGTTCATGTAAAACAAAGCCAGGGATATTGTCAGGTCCCATAAAAGCTGTATTCTTGGCCTTGAACAGTGCTGTTTTAACCTGTGCAGCAGTAATACTGGGTGCTTGGCAATCTACTGGTATTGTGATTGGTCCTTTGGGGGGTAAAGTTGGCACTGAATCTGTCGACCAGTATACTGGCAATATCTGTTGGCTTGTATGAGGTACCATTGTGCAGTAGCTCAGAGCAAATCTGGGAATTGTCATGGAGATTCTTTATATAACTATAGAATGCCTTGTGGTTGTCTTTACTATCTGCTGCAATTCTGTTTTCATGGCTAACTTTAGAGGATTTGATGAGGGATCTTAACTTTCTGTTGAGGCTGATAAGGGAGTTTTTCCAGTTTTGGGACTTCACTTTATTCTGCATCAGTTTCCTCCTGGTGTAGAGTGTGTTTATGGCAGGAGACCACCAGATTGGCTTCCTTTTTTTGGAGGAGAGTGTCTTAGTTCTATTGGGTATGGTGAGATCCATGCATTTGTGTATGTGTTCGTACAGTGCATTGATGTATGATTCAGCAGTCATGCAACTATTCTCCATTTGCATGTGTGCCGTGAAGTTAGCCACCTTTGTTTTTAGGAGCCCAAAGTTAGCTTTGGAGAAGTTTTTCATGGTGGTTACCTTTGTGGGGGGGGGGGTTTCCATGGTGATTAGTTTGTGGGCGCATCTAACCAGGGAGGAGTTGACAATTGGTGTAGAGCAATGGTCGCCCATGTTAGTAATGACCAGGTCAAGGATGCTGCTACCTTTAGTCAGGGTAAGAATGAGCTTGTCCAGGACATTGGAATTAATGAAATCCAGGAAACGTTGGGCAAGTGTATTGGTACATGAGTAGTTTTCCCAGTTAATGGAGGGGTAGTTGAAGTCACCCAGTATGAGAGTGTTAGGTTGGACCCTAATATTCTCCAGGGTGCTTAGGAGTGTGAAGTGTGAGTATTGGGACATGGTTTGGGACCTATATCAGGCTACGACCTGAATCGCTGTCTTACCCAATGTTAGCTGCACCTGAATTATCTCTGATGATGAGTTACCAGTCTGGACGTGTGCACATCCTTTATGAATATGGAAACACCACTGCCTTTGGAGCTTCAGTCCAAGTTCTGGGGCCAAAAGGTGTGGAATGAGTTATAGCCTGGTAGTGCAAGGGTGCTTTCTGCTGCCTTGAACCAGGTCTCTGTTACAGCACAAATGTCGATGTTCTCCATTTTAAGGAGTGCTTCAAGTGAGTGCATTTTGAGATTTAGACTTCTAGTGTTGAGCAGCAGGACCCTCAGATTGCATTTGTTTGTAGCTATTACAGTGGTAATTTGGTCTTTGGAACATCACCTAAAAAAGGCACTATAGGAGTGGCAAGAGCCTTGGCCAGTATCCGGAAGCCCAGGGGTGACAGATGCAGGCCATCTCTGCCAAAGCATCGAGGTCGTTCAATCATGTTATCCCAGGCAGACAGATACTGGATCCCCTTAGAATGACACTAGAAACTTAGCGAATTGTTGAAATCAATCATTTTCTGCTCGTACTATGGTATAATTCTGGGTAATGGTAGGATGCTTCTCAGGGGTAGGGTCATATCTGCCTGGGCTACATAATACAAGAGCTCCTCCATGCCTCTTTTCACATAGTCCTGGGAGGTACGTCTCATGTCACTCACACCCACATGTACAATGACAGAGTCATATTTGTACCTGTTGTTGAGCATGCGTTATGTGGCAGATCCTGGCACCTGACAGGCAGCTGACTGTTACTTTCTCCTTATTCAACCTAGAGAGTGGGACATCAGTGTGCCTCACTATTGAGTCACCTATGACTAGTGTGTTGGGCATGCTGTTTTGCCTTAGGGGCTTTGGTTGAGTGGCTACTGTTTAGGCGAGTTATGTGTCTCGTGATTAGTGTTGTGTTGTGGTGGTCAAGTGCATTTTTGCCTTGGAGGTCTCTGCTGTTTGGGTAGATTTTTATTGAGAGCCTCTGCAAAGGTGAGCGTGGTTTGTGTTTTTATGTGAAGGCAGTGCTGGTGTGTGTTCTGCAGGGCTATGTGCTCCATGTGGTTTGGTGCATGTGCTGATCTTCTCCTCTTGACCAGCTATTCCGGTCTTGGCTGGAGAGTGTGTGGCTTCCAGTTTGGATATACAAGTGCATCTCTCACAAGTCTGAGTGTTGGGAGGTAAGAGGAGAGGGTTGTCGGTGTACATGAGGCAGTTGCTACATTGCCTCAGGATGCCCAAGTTCACCAGATTAATAGGAGAAACCACAGGGAACTGACCTTTAGACATGCCTGGAGGGGTGGGCATTAATAATAACTACTGGAGCTGTTTCCTTGTAGAATGGTTAGTGCTGGTAGCACTTTTGTGTGCTACAATAATTGCTACAAAAAGTCTAGTAAAGTGCTAGCCTAATAAGCTAGTAAAAGTGCAGGAGAGGAGAGAGTTAGCAGATCTAAGAGAAAAATTGAAGAGCAGACTTTGGCACCGCTCAGAAGCTTACAAGCAGTCCTGGATACAGCAAGTCTGTTTCTGGACTAGACTAGTTACATGAAAGGCGGGAAACAAGCACACATGCAGGCTTTTAAACCAGAAAGTTGAAAAAGATGAAAAAACTGCCCAAATGGCCAATAAACTACAATTTCTGGGCCAGAAACCACTCCTTTTGTGGTAGATAGGCTACCTAGTGCTTACCACTCCTGTGTATAATTTTGTTATACACAGTAACCTGTGGCCTCAGAGACAAAAACATCATAATTTATGCAGTAGTGATGGTGAAGTGGCAGCAGTATTTGTTTACAAGGCGGTGTACTCATTTTCTCATTAATTTTCTTATTAGTATTTCCCTGAATTTTTGTGCATTACTACTTTTAAGTTGTAAGTAACTGCTAGCTATAACAAAGATAATGCATAAAGCATTAATGGTGTTAATCACTGTAATCTTATGTTATGACATGCAGCTTTCTTTCCACAGTTCCATGAGGTTTTTAAGCAGTACTATTAGAGGAATGAGATGTATACAGTTGAACAGTGTCATAAGTTCCCCTCCCATTTTTTGTGATTTGTTTTTCTTTATTTAATAGCTTATTCCCTTTTGAGTTAAACATTGACATGCGGGTGTGAAGGTAAAATTGTAAGTAAGAGAAATGTCACTTTTGACTCACAATAGGTCAAGGTCAAATGTGTCATACTCATATCCTAAATAAAGGTTAGGTGATGGTACAATGATTTTGAAGAGGATCTGTCATGAGAGTTGGGTTGTAAGTTGGTCTGATGTTGTGATCTGCTTGATGCAGATGATCCTGCAGACACTGATATAACAGTGCTGCAGGACCCTGACCGGCACCTAGAATGAAAGATTATACTAGGTGTAGACAAAAGCTCTGGTGGCCTGCATTAAATCTGTTGTGCTTGTTCCCTTCTACTTATTACAGTACTTTCTTGAGAAGTACTTATAGTCTCATGTGAACTGCCTGCTTGTGTCTCGACTGTACCCCGTCCTCTTCCCCTTGCAAAGCTCACTCCTACTTGAGTCTGGAAAGTCCTAGCTAGTGTACAAATGGAGGCAGACATGGAAGTTTGGTGTGCCACCACACTACGGATCAGTGTGATCATGGCATTATCCCTACTCTTTGCCATTTCCTTGCATTGCTGGACATTCTCACGTATACTGAGGACGACTTGGGCCATTTCCAGCTTACTGTCTGTGGCAGTGCTCTGAGCCCTAATAATGTCATGGCACATTTGGTGCTGGACAGCCAATGGTTTGCATGTTTCCTGGGGTAGCTGTGACAAATTCCAGTGTCTGTGCCCCTTTGTAAAAGTGTCACTGTGGACAGTTACCAATGAATTTCTGTCATCATCCTGAAGGTATTTGAGTTATAATAAAACACATACTGTTTAAATATCCCTCCTTGAGTATACACCAACCAATCAAACACTTCCAAATGACTTCATTTACTGTCACTACCAATGGAAATCATGGGAAAACATATGTCAGAACCTTACAGAAAAACTTTTTGACTCAAAACTCTTTCCATGTATAAATAAATACATACGACTTAATCAATCATTAAAAAAATATAAAATACATATAAACAATACTCCTACACACAAAATGTAATAAAAACTGCTCACAAAACTATTAAAAAATTAAAAAATACACATAAGCAATAGTTCTACACACAAAATATAATAAAAACTGCTCACAAAATTTTTACCTTTAGTAGACTTTTGGGGTTCCGGCAGGTAGCTCACAAGACAATTACCCGCGAGCTACAACGCCGAAATCAGAAGGCCACAGCATCACTAGACTGTAGAGCAGTGTGGCCAAAAAAACAGATATGCTGTGGGGAGCAACACAGCTCTGTAAAACTGCAAAATGAGACGATCCTTAATGGCAGTAACTGGGCTGTTATCTGACAGTGGAAACAGCCACTGTAGTCAAGCGATCGTCAGGATAAAAATAAAATATGACACATACATAAGCAGCATACATGTACAAACTCAGAGAAACACATAAGCAGCATATTGGAACAAAATCAGTAAAATACATAAGCAGCACACTGGAATGAACTCAGTAAAATACAGAAGCAACATACACGTACAAAAAGCAGAAAAATACATAAGCAGCATATCTGAACAAAATCAGAAAACACATAGGCGGCATACTTGTATGCCCAACTAGCAATCAAACCCCAAAGATATTCCACATGTAACACATGCTGTGTTAGGAAGTAAAAGAAAAATACAGCTGTTGCTACGTAATGACATACAGGGAAGCTGCAGCTGTGAGATACATAAGTACATGCATGTGTTAATAACACAATTATACAGGCAACCTAGTTACCTATGGAAAGCTTTTCCTTGGCCCCTCACATCTGCATAGCAGGTATTCATTAGTTTCATAGGACTAACCGTATCCCAAATATATACTGTAGGCAGCAGCATACCATCTTGTAGTCCAGCAATATACAAAATATATAGGACCACACTGTGAAACTAGCTGACTCCAAATCCAGCTCCAGACAAGTGACAAGTGGAGTACCTCAGGGTTCAGTCCTGGGACCGCTCTTGTTTGGCATTTACTTCTCTGAAGTACAGGCCAATGCTAAGGGACTCTGGCTAACAAAGTTTGCAGATGACTGCAAACTGGGAGCCATTACTGAATCCCCAAATTATGTGGATACTTTACAAAAGGGCCTTACAGAAACAAATGCTTGGTGCCAGAGCCATAGGCTCAAGCTCAATGCCAAGAAATATATAGTTATCCCCTTTGGGAAAAAATATGTACCTGTGAATTACCACATAGGTAGCAGCACACTAAACATAGAAAGTGTGATAAGAGACTTAGGGACAGGTGGACAGTGGTCTCACCTTCAATAAACACATCACCACAACAGTCAGGAAATCCTTCTATGTGGCACACCTCATCATTAAGGGCTTTTCATCCAGAAAAAAGGAGGTCATTGTCCCACTGTAATCATCCCTCATTAGACCCATTATAGAATACAACGCCCCATTTGGTATGTACCTCTCAAGACATCTGCAACAACTGGAAAGTCTGCAGAAATACCTCACTAAAAGAATTACAGGCCTAAAGCAGATGCCCTATGCTGACCGCCTTAAAAAACTCCAGCTATACTCTGTCGCATATCGTCTACTCAGAGGCGATATCTGCTTAACATACAAGGCCGTGTCAAACCCAGAGCTGCTGGACATGCTACACTTAAAGAAATCCCAATCCCTCAGAGCCACATGCTTCAGAGATCTAAACCTTGTCATCACAATAAACAAAACATGCTGGAGGGATAGGTTCCTGACCCAGAGACTCCCCAGACTCTGGAATAGACTGCCCATACATATCAAGCAGAGCACCTCCTTGGCCCTCTTCAAAAGGAACCTTGACGATTGGATGGGAGAAAGGAAATTCACCCCGGGGATCACATCAGTCGCCCTGCTAGACAGGGGTCCAGGGAAGTAAATAGTGTGGGAAGAAATAGCCAGGGAATTGTTATGGCTAGGCTTGTATAGGCCCTAGGGCTGATAGCCAAGTACCAACCTATGCACCTATGAACAACAGTCTTGCCTAAATAATACACAACTCCTGAATCCCATATGCATAGCTACAGTTTCACTCATGCATCCCTGCTCCTAAGACTAGACACCCACACAGCCATAACTACCTGTATCCTAGTGATTCCTGAGGTGTGTCAGGTCTAAATATAACAACACTAGCCAGTACTGAGTACCTAACTACCAGGATATTAGCAACCACTGTGGACTGTAACACTGGCACACGTAGAAGTAAAAACCCACCTCACCTTCCACAGCAGATTGTAGAGTACTGGAGTAGCATGTGTGTAACGTGGGGGTCGCAAACATATCCTGTGGCTGTTGCAGATGTGGTATACACATATGCAGAGGCATGTAGGCAGAAAAGGGTGCTATACAGGTGAACATCCCTAAGTAATGTCTGTTAGTGAAAATGAGATTGGGCACCACACTCTGATTGGTCAAGACAGATAGCAGGGCGTTAAAGGGGACCTGTGCAGTAAATGCAGTGTCAGTGGTGTAAGCAAGCTGATTAGACACCTACAGGACTGCATATCGCCATGTGTCCCTGAGCTGTGTGGATTGGAAGTACAGTAGAACTAGTAGGGAATTATGCAACAGCAGGGTGGAGTGCATACTATGGAGCCCATTGTGGGAGACAGTGCTTGGTGGGAATTCTTCACCAAAATGTGATGTACAGCAAGATATAGACAGTCACATTGTGGCTCATACCCAAGCAGCATTTAGATGCTGTGCCCCACTACACTAAATACGATGGATGCTGAAAGGCCCTGTACAACTGCTGTTGATATGACGGGTGATGTATACGAGTACAGCCCTGGTCAACTTGGCAATAGATATTGGACTGCAAAAAATAAATAACACAATCCAGGGTAAAGTATCACCTCCTAGAAAGTAATATGTATGTCCAAAATGAAAGAGGTAGATACACCAAGACAATCGAAGTCAACCACAATTGTATACCACAGCAACACAAATTTATTGAATAAAGTAAGCGCTTTCACGTCTGCCAGGACGCTTCATCAGACTTAATAATTACAACCATTATTACATTCATTTAAATAGCCTACATCCTCCTATCACAAAGCATATATCTGCACTCATCAATAATACACAATACTATTGGTGTGTGTGTAAAGAAAGCATTCTTACATTGGTACGTATAGACACATGTAAAATACTAGTGTATAGAAAATATATAAAAACTGACATATGTAACAAATGTTATACACTTTAAAAACATTAATAAATTATGTACAAGCATATAAAGAAGTACATATAAAAGACTTATATTAACTTGCATTAAAGCTAACCATCATAAAAATGCTATTCATCATAAAAAATATATAAAAAATATAAAAAATATATAAAGAGTTACTTCACTTACAATGTATATATTAAACCTAGTGTTTCAGTGGTCTATCCATAAGGAACGGTCTCAATGAAATCTTATCATTGAGACCATGGCCTCTATCTGCCGATAGTTTAGTAATCCATTTAATCTCTTCTTTTTCAGTCTTGTTACGTATACATCCCAACCTTGGAAGTTTTATGGTAATAGAACATATTTTCACTACAGAAAGGTTGGGATGTATACGTAACAAGACTGAAAAAGAAGAGATTAAATGGATTACTAAACTATCGGCAGATAGAGGCCATGGTCTCAATGATAAGATTTCATTGAGACCGTTCCTTATGGATAGACCACTGAAACACTAGGTTTAATATATACATTGTAAGTGAAGTAACTCAATATATTTTTTATATTTTTTATATATTTTTTATGATGAATAGCATTTTTATGATGGTTAGCTTTAATGCAAGTTAATATAAGTCTTTTATATGTACTTCTTTATATGCTTGTACATAATTTATTAATGTTTTTAAAGTGTATAACATTTGTTACATATGTCAGTTTTTATATATTTTCTATACACTAGTATTTTACATATGTCTATACGTACCAATGTAAGAATGCTTTCTTTACACACACACCAATAGTATTGTGTATTATTGATGAGTGCAGATATATGCTTTGTGATAGGAGGATGTAGGCTATTTAAATGAATGTAATAATAGTTGTAATTATTAAGTCTGATGAAGCATCCTGGCAGACGTGAAAGCGCTTACTTTATTCAATAAATTCGTGTTGCTGTGGTATACAATTGTGGTTGACTTCGATTGTCTTGGTGTATCTACCTCTTTCATTTTGGACATAGATATTGGACTGCGCCTAGCCAATGAGGCATGTCAGTGCTAGTAGTGGAGGGATACCTATACCATTTAGAGCATGAGGTGCTCTACAAATGGTACTGGGCATCTCTTGAGTGTAGACTTAAGGCCTGCAGAGGCCGTGCTATCACTGTTCATCAGGATGAGTGGGAAGAATTGCAGAAATCCTTGCCACACCAACATGGGCCAGATGCAACTAGTGCTCAAGTGGCTGTCTGCATGCAGAACTACAGCAAAGGGTGGGCAACAGCAATGATTTACCTAGTCAGGTAATGCAGAGTGTCCTTGGCATGGCGGATGACAATGTACTACAAGAGATGCCATGCCATCCTACCCTGCATTGTAGCATTATGAGAATACAGCAGAGGGCACGTGCATCTATGTCTATATACCCGGCAACCCTTGCGGATATTGATGTCAGCCAGTACCACCTCCGTACTGGCAACTTTATCCTACATAGGATATAGTTAGGAAGGACTCCTCAGTTCTGCTCACTACAGTGCAAAATCTGGCAGATCTGTGCAGGTCAGACATCATACTTGGGGATGGCACCTTTCCAACATATGCAGATGTGTGCTGTCAACTGTACACTTTACATGGATCTATTGGCACCCTCACCACAGCCAGGATTGTCACCATGGTGTATTGCCTAATGTAATGGAAATCGCAGTCCACATACAACAATATGTGGGAAATGCTTAAGGGTATGCCTGCAGATCAGAGATGCACTGTACATTCACAGTACATTATGACTGATTTTGAGAAGGCAGCAATCTGTGCCAGCTGTAAGGCATTCCCCAAGAGTATTGTGAAGGGTTGCCTATTCCATTTTGCCAAGATCATTTGGCACCAAATCCAGCTTCACCACCTTCTGGCCCTGTATGTTACGGGCACTGCATTCTCTATAGCCATCCGCAAGCTGATTGCACTGCCATTCCTACCAGTAGATGATGTTGTTCCTGTATTTCTGGAGATTGTAACTAAACTACCAGACAGTGTTAAGCCTATAGCTACATTTCTGGACCATCATTACATGCATGGGTGACAAAGGAAATATGCATCCCGCTGTTCAGCACAATGACTGCCATCTTCATACCCTTTGAAATTTTGGAATGTGTCTGACATGGATTTCCCACAAACCAATAACCAGGTGGAGGCATGGCACCGTCGACTGAAAGTTTTACTTGGATGCACCACAGTACAGCTTCATGGACTTCTGTCAGTTGTGCAATAGGAACAGAACCTGACAGATAACCAAAGGGAATCACTTTTGAGGGGGATGCCAGTAAGACCACGTAGGAAGGCTATTGTTGTAAGGGAGCATTGCCTAAAACACATCCTGCAACATAAGTGTGACTACAGCAATGTGTAGGCTATGATTTCTTACGTGCTGTAGCACATTTGTACAAGTTGTGACTGCAATTGTATGTAGTACACACCAACCACTTTACACACCACTTTACATGTTGTCTTAATAAAGGCTGTGCCCCCAGTACACAGGTTTTACAGTATCACCTTTATGTCCCCATGGCATACAGATACACCCACTTGTACTGCAGACAAAAACACCTGTCAGCATCTGGAGGGGTGTAGGGTCCCACACTATGAGGGTTTGTGTCTGCCGTCTATGGACATGGTGTAGGGGGATGTACTATGCCCACAGGGAACTGTCCTCAGGCATTTGTCACTGCAGCTAAACTGCCATCCTGCCATGTGTCCACATCCAGCTGTCTCACAGGAGGGGTGTCACACCACCTAGGTGTATGAATCCCATTTAAATTACTTTGATCTTTAACTTCTTTTAAATGCTCCCTAATTATAATTTTAAAGGGCCGAACACTCTTACTGACATAAGTCAGTATGCATCACAACTACATGTGCTGCATACTGCAACATAAACAACAATGTTTTTACTGTTGCAGTTAAAGAAACCTTTAATGGCAAAAACTTTGTTCAGGTGAGGAAAATGAATAATATTTGTATTACTGATATACCTACATTATCAACATTGCCCACAATAAAAGGTGCCATCTTTCTTAAGACTTATTATCACATCATGGATGGAATTCTAACAACATCTTAAAATTCATTGACTTCTTGGTATCAAATTGTGGACTGTTACCTATAATGCTCATTAATTGCAGATTACCACTAATAATTTTCCAATTAGATGTCACAACTTTCCTGATAGCAGTGCTGTCATTTGAAATTGCTATCATATACTTTATTCCCAGCATCCAATGTACTTTTATGGCCTTATTACAGTCCATACCATAAATTAAAATAGGTGGAAACTTACCTATTCTATTATTCTTAATTTCATCAGCTATAGGTGACAAATCATTTAGGGGATAACCTTTATCTAGAAAAAGACTCATAATAAAATCTACTTCTCCATCAAATTCATCATCATTACTGATAAAATGGCTAGCTCTAATTTACTGCCCTTTGAATATATTTAATTACATATACTTAGGATGCCCACTTGAACAGTGAAAATAGTTGTTTCTAAAAGTACATTTCCTGTGAATCTCACTATGAAAGCAATTATTAACTAAATCTAATTCAAGCCTTAAATAAAAAAAAATGTACACAAGTTCCAACCACATGTACAAATCATAAGAAACCTAAAGCTTTCACATAGTCCTTCAAATATATTTAGTGATTACCGTCAGGTACTTTGCACTTTTGCCATCAGTGTGATTCTCAAAATGTCTTCGTATTTACTTAGCACAAATAACCTACACTTTCTGTATGTGCATATAGGCGTAGCGACACACTTTGTGTACAACCACTACACAAGTATGAAACCCAGGACTATGAATTGCAACCTTAGTCATCTACACAAACTGCGAGACACTGTTACTAACATATAAATCAGCAACTTCAAAATAACAAGTCTTTACAGTGATAATAGCATTCTTTAAATTCTATGTCTTAACTTGTGACAAATGTAGTAAATATTAATTTGTGTAATATTTTGTAAACAACTTGCAGGATATTCGTAACCAACCAGGTTACACACATACTGTCAACAGTATTTTGTTCAGACATCTATAAGCTTTCATGAGAGACTAAACAATTTTCTCTGTGTTGCTTGGTTGTTGAAATATTTAGAGAAATATGAAAATTATGTCAGCATAAATAAATAGTATCAGAATAACATTTAATATTTCTTTAGCTACAACTGACAGAGGTCAGGTATCAGTGCAGTTGTGGTGACCCTCATGTAAGCTTTTAGATGAAATCTTTCAATATTTTTTTATGTAATATGGTTTTGTCATTATTAATGTAAACATGAACAGTCAATATTAGATGCCTAAAGGCATCACTAGGCTGATCCTGGAGAAATGTGCAGAGGCATTGGTAGGGTCTAATAAGGTGGGCTTGATACAGCAGCTTGCTTCATATGGACCAACAGCTCATTGCCTCCCCTCCCCTGTAATGTTCTGTAGGGTGCTCTATATCGTGGTGCAGGGGATGAAGAGAACAGCGCATCCCTTTTTTGTCAGCACAAAAACTGTAGTAAAGAAAATGTTTATACTGTTCCATCAATATGAACACTAACATGGCTGTTCTCCCTTACAGATTACACTGCTTCTATGCTGTTTTTAAATATTGTAGGAAGTCAGCTATGAATGAGGGAATAATTTGTCAGTAAGCAACACTATAGTATAACAATAACCCATGGCTGGGTGTGGTTAAATCCAGCATTACCCACACCTAGTCGTGGATTATTGCTATTATACAATGACATTATTTAAGAAAAAAGTTAAGTTACTTTTCCTAAATAACGTCCTTGACATTCTTAATCCTATTGTACAGAACTCTAAATTTTATTTATGAGATTCTTGGCACCTTTTGAAACTTTTGTCTTTAGTTAATTGGAATCAGTTTCCTTTTGTATTGGCTTCACTAGATGTTACATCATTGTATGCTAGTATTGTTCAGGAAGGTGGTTTGAACTCACTAAGAGATTATTTGAACTTGTACACTGATTTGGACAATTATTTGGTGAATATGGTTTTTGCCCTAATGGAATTAGTATTAGAAAACAATTTTTTCAAGTTTGAAGAGAAACTATTTCAGCAAACTACTGGGGTAATCATGGGATCTAGGGTTGCCCCTTCATTTTCTAATTTGGTTATAGCTCAGTGGGAATTGCAACACCTTGTAACACAGCCTTTGGCTGACCAGATAGTTTTTTTTTTATAGATATTACATAGATGATTTGATATTTTTATGGCAAGGAGATTATGATTCTTTTTCTTCCTTTGTTAATGACTTAAATAATTCTACTGAATTTCTTAGGTTCACTATTGGACATTTTGGGCACGAAATTGATTTTTTGGATATTCACTTAGTGATTGACTCAGAAAATAAAAAATTTGTCAGCAACATTTTTTGGGAAAACCACTTTTGTCAATCCGTATCTACACAGAGACAGTTTATATCCAGGCCACATGAAACGTGGAGTAGTAAAGGGGCAATTTATTCGTTTGAGTTGTTTGACCAGTGATAGTGCAACTTTTTCTCTTGAGGTCAAAAAGCTCTGTAATTTTTTTGTACAGAGGGGTTATGATTCAGGATGGTTGGATAAAATAATTTCGGAAGTTATGATGTTGAGGGGGAATATTGCACGGCCTATTTTGGATTATGATGTGGAACAGACCCCTATGGGTGTTAGTGTGACTGTTTCAAACAACAGTTCTAGAAGTGGCTCAGACTATAGATTGGCCTTTCCTATCCCTATTTCTAATTAAATGAAATTTATCAAGCCCATCATTTGTGATAACTGGAAGGTCATTTTGGGTAATCCAGATCTGGTTAGGATTGTGGGTGACTGACCTTTGACAACATATAAAAGGAAGCTGAACATTAAGTCTATATTGAAATACGGTAGTACAGATCAAAAACATAGGTCAACAAATTCTGGTGCATACCCATGTTGTCACTGTCGACAGTGTAGATTTATTTTGGGTTCATCCTCTGTAGAGTTTAAATACATTAAAAACACCTTTTGGGCCAAGGACCAGTATACTTGTGAATCTCAAAATGTAGTCTATGTGGCTGTTTGTAATTCTTGTGCAAATTTCTACATAGGGAAAACTATTAGGTCGTTAAACAAGAGAGTTTATGAACACAATTTAACTATAAGGAAGAAAGAAATTTCTAATGCTTTAGCAAGACATTCATTGAATTGTATAGATTTTAACAAGTTGTAGTTTTTTTGTAATGGAAAACATAGATGTAAGTTTGTTCAGTGGTAATTTTAAAATTTTATTAGAATGCAAGGAAGCTTTATGGCAAATTTTTTTGAGGGATGATCAACCGCCAGGTCTGAATGAAATGGTCAACATTAAGTGCTTTTTGCAAACACAAAGACCATAATCATATTTTTTATATATTTTTGACATCATTACATATATGTTTTATGTACACATTTTATGTGAACTTGATTTTTTATACACATTTTGATATAGAATTTGTATTTGTATGTATGAATTTACATTATATTAAGTTGTACCTTTAATTGCGAATTACACATGTCATGTGACTGTTGAATTTGGTATTTAAAGGAATGAATGATGGGTGTGTACTGATTCTGAAGAAGTTCAAGTGGATTAAAGTTGAACGAAAGCGCTAGTTGGCATATGGACTTTTGTTGCTGCATGAACTCTGTGTGTTCAAATTCAAATTGTCCCATAACATTGTCTAGTTAAGTGACTTGCTCAAGGTCACAGAGTAGGCAAAAGAAAGTGGGAAGATTCAACCCCTGCATTTTTGGCACGAAAATCAGCTCATTAACAAGTCATAGCTTTAGTCCTTTGTGCTAAGTGCCAGAGAGAGTGACAGTTTTTAAGTAAATGCAAAAATTCTTTATAATCTGATGTTGTAAAAAGCACTGTATTACAGCAATATGCAATGTTTACTACCTAATGGAGGTTGAATATCAGACAGTTCTGATCATCACTCCAAACAATGCAGACTATACTGACCTGATGCATGTCAACATCTTTACAGCTGGTAGAGGCTGTAAGGAAGGTACTGCAAAATACGTGATTAAAATGCAACATCTTATACTATATTATACAATCAAGGCCTGTGAATGAATTCATTCATTCTTTAGTGCAATGAATAAAAGCAAAATAATAAATACAATATATATGTTGAAGCAGCTTCTGTTTAGCAACCCACAAGTCATACAAAAATCAGAATTATACAATGATCCCCCATTGATATTCCAAAACGTGCATGCTGATTGGCCAGTGTGCCCATTGTAAATCCCACAATATACCAGCGGAAAAAGGTCCGATCGCCTGAAATTTTTTCCATTGGTATAAAGAGTCCAAATTTTTCTTAATAAAAATAAATAAATAAAATAAAAATGGAGCAACGGAGACGTTCTTTTCTCTGTTGCTTCCATTTCAAAGCATTGATGTACTGGGTATGCATGGGAATGCAAGTCCCATATGCATGCGTAGTACATCAACACAAGGAAGCAGTATACCACCACCAGCGGAAGAACAGTAATGCACCGTTATACAAAGACATTATTCAAGAAAAGTAAGTATTTTTTTCTTAAATAATGTCATTGTATAATAGCAATAACCAACTCCGTGGTTGTGCTATATTGAAGATTTACCCATGGTTGGCTTTATTTAATCACTCAGGCTTCATCCTCATGATTAAACCATGCCAACCATGGGTAAATCTTCAATATACCACACCACGTTGTCAATTATTGCTTAAATATTACTTCATACAAAATACTGTATTGGGGGAGGAGTGTATGCATGCAGGACACCTACATCTCATTTTTGACCCTCTGTGTTAAAACTATCATCAAAAATAGCTACTCCCTCTGACATCATTCAGTACAGGTCTGACCTACCCTAATTGCTGATAATGCCATATCATTGCAGTATACACATCCAGAGTCAACAGAGCTTAATAGCGGTCAAATGTGCCCTATGGAGGATAACAAACCAGACTCCTGCCAGCCATACAAATATGTCATTACTTGACTGTCTCTATCCAATCACCATAAAATACTGTTCAAACCTGTCAGTGTGCAGACTATATTTTATTTATTTTTACTTTTAAAATTGCCACAGAGATTTGGACTTCATTTAAAACTTTTATTTCAAAATTTACAGCAAAAACACTCACAGATATTTTCTAAACAAAACTAAACAAAACACTCTCACATTGAAAACAAAGAGTATGAGAAACAGTAAACCTTTCCTTCACTGAAACTCATATTTAGTGAAAATGCATCTGGCAATGCACTAAACCTCAGGAGACTGACTGTGATTCATAGTCAAGTGAATCATTATTTAACAGCTTTGTGAAGGCTGCAAGAATTCAAAAGACAAATGCACAAGGCATTTGCTATCAGCATTAAGTCCACTGGACCTAAGTGTCCCTCTTCAGGGGTAATCCACTCTCTGTTGAAGTAACTTTGTCAGAGTCACAAAGTAGACAAATATAGGCTAAGAGAATCAAACTCTGCACTACAGAACACAACTCATAGCTTTATTTATCTGTACTAAGTACCGTATAAACTGCTGTATCCCAACAAAGTGCATTTCACAACATATGGCTGCAAAAAAAGATAAATTAAAATGTATTCATAGTTATAATATTAACAATAAAGTCATAAAACTTATGCATTCCGGTTCATTTATAGCCAGATAATAAATACACTGTCAGCAGTCAATAAAACAAGGAAACTGTGGATCACACCCCAGAAACATGGCTCATATGTGGATGCTCTTGTTTATTACAATCAATTCCTTCTTTACACCATAACTCCTCTAGGATACAGAGACCAAGTATTTACACACACACACACACACACACACACACACACACACACACACACACACACACACACACACATGCACACACACACACACACACACGCATGTAACCATCAATTACAGCCCCTTGTATGACTGCATACCCCACAAATGTTTCCTAGCAATAAAATGAATTAAAAATTCATAAATAATGACCTAAAAGAATATTTCAGCTCACAGTAGTGAGACCCATACAGATCAACGCATTGTACCCCAATGTTCTCCCAACTTCTATGCTTTAAAAAATCCCTACAGAGTACAATGTTAAGAATGCTGGGCAACCAAATGAATGTAAGTAAGGAAATGATTTTTGAGCTAGGTACAGGATCTGACTTGCCTAGACATACTAATTAAGTTTAAGTTTTGTGACTACCTAAAAAGCAATTACTAGAAAATGGAAATCAAAGTCTAAACCAACCATACTTGAAGTAGTGAATATTGTAAAAGACATACAAGAACATGAAGCGGGATATTTAGAAAAGGATAGGAGCAACTTACATACATAAATTGGAAGTTATGGGAAAAATGCACTTAGAAAAATGTTTTGTAGGAGGAATCAGGTTTACGGGAAGAGGAATTGAACAATTCATGTAATGTTGGATTGATTATATTTTATCGAAGAATACGTGATATATATATAATGTTTGTAAACGTGAACTTGTTAATATGGCTTGTTTACTTTTATATAAAAGTAAGCCTGCATATGTCACTAGTGATAATTCAATAAAGGGGTTTAAAAAAAGAATCAAAGACCCAGGATCAGGAACAAATTAAAATGGGGACTTAAATGCTTGGAAAGCTGCTAGTAACACAGTTTTGCAATAGCAAACATTTTATTAAGGGCAGGAAGTCTAAAATTCATATTTGTCATTATTTAGTAACTGCAATCCACAACACATTACCTGAAAGCCAAACATTGTATGAGGAAGAGACCACAAAAATAAGGGAAAAAATCAGGGACAACTGAGAACTATGACCCTCTACACACTCAGGTACACACATACACACACACACACACACACACACACACACACACACACACACACACACACACACACACACACACACACACACCCAACCAACCATCATTTATAGCTCCTTGCATGGCTGTACACCTCAGATATCTGTGTGAGATCAAGTGAATGAATTCATAAAAATAGCCCAGAAATGTATCTCATTTCTCTGTTGTTAGAACCATAATGTGTAACTCAGTGCAATGTCTCTCTGCCCTCTAAACTTCTTAGAACAAGAAGCAGAGACGAAGACCCAAAATTAGGAATAGATTTGAAATATTTGTTTAATATTAGCAAGCATTTTCTGAAGGATTCAAAGCCTGGAACTCACATGCCTGTTATTATTTGGTGAATGCAATCCACATCAATTTGCCAGAAAGCCACACATATTACAAGAAACAGATCAAATAACACTTGACTTCTTTTTTCAGAAAAAAAATAATAGGAGGACAAAGGCACAAAATGGAATAATTTTTAATATTATTTTCTTCTACCTTTTTGTTAACAAGGCAAACCCACCGAGCTGAGCAAAGTGCCCCTTTCCTGGTGTGACCCAGGAGTACTGTCTGGTTAAATGACTTGCTCAAAGTTACACAGTAGAGAAATGGAGGCAGAAGGATTCAAACCCCATACTTATAAATACAGGACGTCATTCATTAAGAAATGATAGTTTTAAGTAGCAGACTGCTCTAACTCACTTAATTCACTTAAAAAACTTAATAAAACGTGTTGCATGAACATGCACTTTCTGAACAATAAACGCTATAAAACTCTAATGACCACCATTATTGACTGACAGTAATCCACACTGATTTACCAGAAAAAAGAACTTAACATGACAGGTGTACATATGAGGGAAAATCGGATATGTTCTGCAAAATCAGAGGCAGATAAGAGCCCAACTACTATAAGTCACTTAAAAGGTAAACAGAACAGGTTTTGCATCGACATGCACATTCAATAACCAAAACTATGGAACTCTAATTACTGCTGTTATTGACTAACTGTAATCCTAACTGATTTACCAGAAAATGAAGAGGTTAAAAGAGGCCTGGTAGTTACTGCAGAGAAATAAGGCTCTAAGCTGTTAATGAGCTGCTTCCTGTAGTCAGGGATGCAGAGTTTGAGTCTTTCTATCTCTGTTAGCCCAATGTATGATTCTGAGCAAGTCCCTTACCCAAACAATGCACCTGGGTTGCCCTAAAGTGAGCTTACCTGATTAACAGATTGAAAAAAAAGGATGTGGCATAAATGTGAGGCAAAATCAAAGGTGCAGATGCTAATTTTCTGAGTGATAAGTATTATGATACTCTAATGACTGGCTATAATGACTGATTGAAATCAAGATTTAATAATTTATCTTACCAGAAAATAATTTTAAAAGTTATCCAGTCCAGGAGACACACACACACACACACACACACACACACACACACACACACACACACACACACACACACACACACACACACACACAATCTGCACCAAGTTACTTTGCAAGAAAAATAACTTCAAGTCCAGTTTGCTCTCTGTTTACTCCAACTGTGAAGAACTCGAGGGTTAAGAGAGAGGCATACCATAGTAATATCGTTCAAGCCCACCATTGTCAAGCAGCCCACCAGTAAAAAAAAAAAAACAGAGTGTATTCAATCTAAGAATATAACAAAAATAATTATTTTTATTTATTTTTTTTAAATGAGCTTGGAATTTATTGCACAGAATTTCAAGAAAGTCTGAGAGTCTGAGTGAAAAAAAGACATGCGTCTGAAGCATTTCTTCCTGGGCCTCCACTGAAAACTGGCATGGTTACAAGTCAGACTTTCCCGGTAAACAAATGTTAAACAAATAAATAAATAAACAACAAGCAAACTCAGCTTGCAGGGCTGTGCCCCAAGACAGCCTGGCATTACAAGGTTAATGTGGTTCAAGGAGCTGCTGTTTCCATTGGCTGAAGCTGCCCGAGATGAATAAGGCAGTTCCGACAGAAAGTGAAACGAAAGACGAAAGTAACAGGTAACAGCTTGGGAAAGGTACAAGCGTGGGAGCAAGTTTTTTTTTAAGTAACTATATATTTATATTCTTATTAACACTATGCATGACACAATATGTAGGAAGGTAACAGTTAAGGATTATTTTAAGTGTGAGGGAGTGTATGTATATGACTGTGTGTCTGCAATACACATGAGCATGTATGTATATGTGGGAGTGTGGATGCTCTCTACTGTCCCTTGTAAACTCTGTTTTACTTTGACAAATCAGGTGGAATATTATTACATGGTGTTATTAGTTTCTGATTTATGCGATGCTTACCTAAATTTATGTATGGAGAGTCTCAGTTGCAGGTAAGGGCTTAAATCTTAACTAATGCGTTAGTTTTAGATAAAAGTTCACTTAGTTTTTCTGTATGTTTCTTATCCCTTACAACTATCACAAATTCCCTAAAGTCTTCCTCGTACCTTTTTTTCATACACTTTTAAATTACATCATTGTTTCAAAATCAACCATTTTTATCCGACAGGTGGTTCCTCTTGTCCTCCAGCTATTCTATGAAAAAAAAATCAAATCATTCCCTGATTTTGGTCCCGTTGTTTAGCTTTCTCCTTGAATCCAAAGGTTGAGAGGTACGGGGTAGGGTTAGAAATGAGTCGGGCACTGTATTCTGACAGCAGTTAGGTAAAAAGATGCATTCCTGTATTTTATGTATTTATTGATTGATTTCATCACAGTGAAAGTTCCGTGGTGTACGGTCAGTCATGTAGGTGGCTGAAGTTGATGGTCTCATCCGTATATGTGTGTGTGTGCGTGTGTGTGTGTTTGTGTTATATATGTGGGAATACGTGGGGGCATAAATACCGTTAACAGGCCTTGCTTTCACAGAATGTCTCTGATTTTGCCTTGTATTTTGGTCTGTTCCTCATAAATTTTCTGTTTTTTTTTTTCTAGCAAACCAGTGAGGATTGCAGTCAGTAAATAATGAGAGACATGAATTTCGGACTTAATAGACTTCAGAATAAAGCTTGCTAATGTAAAGCCTGTTTTTGTAGCAACTTCCTACATTAGGGCAAACCTGTCCCTGTTTTTAGCCCTTTCCCTCATTATTTTCTGTCTTTTTACTTGATTCTTCAGCTAAGAGCGTGAGAGGTAAGTGGATACATTGCAGTAGATCACACACTGTATCCTGACAGCAGTGAGCTAAGAAGATACATTCCTTTGTGGTAATTATTTATGTATTTATTTATTAGTCTAATCACAATCAAACATCAGAGGTTATAGTCACAGTCACACAAGTAACTATAATCGATGGGCATGACTGTGTGTTAAATTATTTTAGACAATTATTATTTTTATTTTATTGCAGTCTAACATCTACAGTATTAACAACCAGTAAGTGTGGCTTTATTTACTGGGTACATAGGCCGTTTGGGTTGTGGCAGTCTGAACAGACTGTGTGTTACAGCATCTGATCACTGGTACAGTGGTGCAGTGAGTAACATTGCTGTCTCACAGCACTTGGTTCTGTGGCTGAGTTTTTGGCTACAGTTCCCTCTCTGTGCAGTCAACATGTGCTCTCTGCATGTGTGTAATGTAGCTTTTATCCTGATGCTCTGGTTTTCTCCTACAGACCCTCTGGTATATAACATAGGTCTGCAGCCATTTATGATTTTACTTGCATCCCAACCTAACAACACAGTGCACACAGAAGGTGCTTGTTTTTATTGAGGAGGATAAGGAGGCAGGTGCTAAACCAAGATAGGATTTATATATTCTTAAAAGCATCTGTGATCTCAGTTTATTGGGAACTATTATTTTTTAGCTTTGAATGGGTCTATATCACTACATTGAAGCATGAGATCAGCGAATATCAGTTCATCAGAAATACCGTTCATCAAATCCCCCTCATGTGGGGGGGGGGGGCTGTGCCCCCCCACACACACACACACACACACACCCTTCTAATTATATATACCATTTCTGAGATCACACTGCAGTGGAGAAAGGGCAAACTTCCTGGTCCTCACTGTACCACGATCTCAGTATGAGCAGTTCGATGAATGGCATGTTTGATGTAAGAGCACTGAAAATGACATTCACTGAAGTGATTTTTTGCTGAACTGATAGGGACCCCTTTGAACATTAAGCTTTAGACACAACTTATTTTTCCTTTAAAGAAAAAATAAGACTGAGTTTCTTCCCTTACTTATGATTTTTATTGAGGCCATTATAGGATAATAATGTTATTTTTTTTAAAAAAAGCTCATAAGATGCACTTCTGAGCACCTAGAACCCTTTGACTTCTGCTTTGACTTCTGTGGGCCTAGCATTCTCAAGACCCATGGCTTCATACATTTAATTCTTCCACACTTATTCCAGTAGAGTCTTGTCTGGTTAGTGTGTGTTGAAAAGAAGACAGTTTAAAGGATGAAGTGTATATATCTATGAAATGGCTACAATGAGTGGGTACTGAGGCAGTATGTGGATGAAAGTGACTGATCCCATTCCAGGTGATGGCCATTGACCTGTTGTAATAGAGTCTCACCCCATTTCAATTAGTCCCACCAATTCAGCTGCTTCATGAATTCCCCTTTTGCTTTGAAGCCACTAATCACCATTCACAGACACACACACACACACACACACACACACACACACACACACACACACACACACACACACACACACACATGACTGGAGAATAAATCAATGGGTTTAAACTGTCTATTCCTCTCCTCTATTTTTCATTTTCTTAGACATTGTACATCCTAAGTTTCAAATTATCAGTTGTATCTCACCTCTCAGTTTTGTTTGGAAAAATATTAAATATATTAGGATTCTTTAGATCACAAATCAGTACATTCTCCATTTAGATCCTCATAGGTGTAACCTGGTCCTTCTTTCAATAATCCTTGATTATTAAGGTAGTCATCTTGAAAACCCATAAATTGGAATTAGAGCTCCTCAAATTCCCTAATATCATAGAAAGTTACTCTAACTTCTTTGGCATAGTAATGTAATTTACCAGCTTGTAACCTATAATCCCCTTTGCATATGTTCGTTAGAATCATCCAGTCTGATGTATTAATAACTTTGTAGAGTCCCAGAGTGTGATAGTTTTCTGCTCTCTAACAGGCTTAGACTTATATTCACTGATCCAATAGCCTTTCATATTTCACTCATATGAGTTTTAAACATGAATTATAATCAGCCTTTACCCCTCATAAGAGGTTACTTTATCTATTACAGTTTCAACAGATACACACTTCTGGTGCTTCTTGGTGTGAAATGATGTTGTACTAACCAGTCATTCTGTTTTTACAAGGCATCTTATGATATTTTCTGTTTTGCATCATTGATTACTAACGTCTTCTGCACATATCTGCCCACCACAGGCTCACAGGTAGTTACTAAGCATATGGTCAAGGAGCATAACTCTCAATCTCCAAGTGCAAGAAATCTGGACAAAGCCTAAAGTAATGGGGGGGAACTAACACCCAAAATGGGACAATTTGTAAATATTGCCCTTATAAACTTAAAAGTTGATAAAATAACAAGTTTTGCATTAGTATGCATTTTCTAAATGGTATCAGGTCTGAATCTCAATTGTCTACCATTATTTAGTGACTTGAGTCTTGAGACCATAAAGAGCTTAGCCCAGTTTCCCAATTTTACGAAGAGCAAACTAAAAATATGAGGCAAAAATCTGGGCATTCTGCAAAATTCTGGACAGTTGAAAGGGGTCTATATCATAAGCACGAAAGACCATATGTGTGACTACATATATGGTGACACATAAAACGCAAATGCTGTAAACAACAAATGGCCATATCCTCAAATTTTTCCTAGCGAAAAATTCACACAGCCGTTCACAAAAAAAAAAAGTTAGAAACCTGAATCAGGTGGGGGCCTTCGACCCCCACATCCCCCTAACTAAATATACCAATGCCACGATCGCACTAAAGTGAAGGAAAGGGCAACACCGTGTAGTTGTCCAACTACCTCCTTGCCCTATGACATATTCTTCGAATTGCTTAAATGCGTTTCGATGAATATGTGTCGCTCATTACGTGTTCACTTTTCAGCCATTTTGTGCTTATGATATAGACCCAGTTGAAAGGTATGTCAAGGAGACCATAAGGAGCCTAGCCCAGTTTTCCAATTTCCCTAGAGCATCACCTGGTTAACAGTCTTGCTCAGAGTCACAAAGTATGCAATTGAAGGCTTAGGGAATCAAATCCATGGACTACAAGAAGCAGCTTGACATAGCCTTAATCCTCTGCTGTAACTGCCAGACAAATGTGGCACTCAATATCACTTCTATAAATTTTAAAGTTTAATAGGACCAAATGAATGTTGAGGTATATTGGCTTCGAACTTATGTGTATTGCTAAGGTGACTTCTTGTTCAGCTCTCCTTCACCTGTTCTTCAAACATCCATTTATCCATATTATTACCGTATCATCTAGTTCCAAGACGGCAACCTTAATGGTATCAATCTAAACCCAGGAAATGCACTACCTGGCTGACAGTGGCAGAGAGTGGCTCTCAGCCTCATGGTGCTAGCATTTTATAGAGCTGGACCAGATGTCCTTATTCCTATTATTTTGATTGGCCAGTGTGAAACATGATTATGTAAATACAGCTTGAATGCATTCTGGCATCCAATCATGGGGTAACATCTCCCTGTATTCTACCAATAACCTCCATCAAGGAATATCAGATCAGTTGACTTGGTGCAGAGTAAATGTATCATTATAACTGGGGTGCAAAATTACAGTTGTGATGACAGATTGTATGCTAGAAGTGTTCAATGTTCAGAAAAGATGTGCAATGGGCATATATTGAGATATGTCGGTAAGAGGATGGGGGTCGATCTGTCATGGAAGGAGAGGGAGGGGAGAAGAGGATATAACTACTAGATTACGATAACAGATCAAAATAGGTTTGGAGGAGGTATTTGCCTACACAAAGGATCACAAAGAGACAAAAATGGCTGCCTGGATGGGTGGTGGATTTTGAGGCAGATGGATTTTTTTGGGCCAGAATAGTTTGGGTGGTTAACTCATTGGAGTTGTGGGACAGCAGACCAGAGCACAGCTGCTTAAATGGAAGGGTGTCTAACTTTGATTTCCCCAGCTTTTATTGCGTATACAAACAATTTTTAAAAATACAGGGGCAAGAAATCTGATAAAGTTTTCTGAAGACTGCACAAAATCCTATGCTATCTTAACATTATAGCCCTATATGTACATTAATGCAGTGGAAGACTGTTTTACAGAATAATGCTGTGCAATTATCACAGGGCAGGTGCTGCCTAAATTCACAGCTGACGAGTTGTCCATACTCAAGTATTTTTGTGTTCACAGATATTTTCACTAGACTGCACTTCGTTTTGCGTGTACTTTGGCTTCTTCTGTTGTTTTTTTTTAATACTACTGCGCAGTTGCTTTTTTATGGTTACCAAGGAACAGTTTCCACAGCAATGAGGAAAAAAGGTCTCCATGCGTCAGGTATCTGTGCCAAGTGTAACTAATACACTTGCCAGTGTGTATTGAAAATTAAACAATTATTTTGAAGTATTCTTTTTTTACATTTTAAAGTACTGAATACATTTTATAGGAATGCATGACATTTAACAGTTGTTGTGAGATAGTCACTCACTTGATAACATCATGTTAGCATGCAATGTAGCTTGCCAGAAAAAATTGTTTCTATTATCACAACTTTGAAAAATATCATACAAAGAAATTAAAGTGTAAATCACAATTCTGAGCTAGGTTACAAACCATTTACAAATAGGCAGACATAATAAAGTGTTTATGATACTACCAAGAAAAGCTATAAATGGAAGATATTGTCTTTAATGAGACAGACTCAAGGACAAAAACAAAAGATTATTACCTTGCAAGGAACTCATAATACTTAAACTTTAATGTTATTCTGCAAATATCTACAGTTGGGTCTGCTCAGTTCACAAAACATTAAAATGAGGTATAACAGAGGCAGAATCTAACTCAGAAATGCATGTGTATAGCAACAGTTAAGGAGATGGCATCTTCTAAAAAACAGTAACACATAAGAAGATGCAGACAAGAGCATCTTACTCCGAGAAACCCAGATGACTATGTTGAGCTGTGATGGAAAATAAGCATTTTTTGAGCCTGCAGTCTAACTGAACGAAGACATGCTGACATGCTCAGTATGCTGGTAAAAAGTTCATATACAGAAGTGACCAAAAGCAACTCTCTAAAGGACTGCTTCTTCCCCATGTGGTATAAGTACGAGAGTGTCACATGGACGTGTGCAAATACAGACTTGCTTACACACACACACACACACACACACACACACACACACACACACACACACACACACACACATGCACAAATATAAATGTGTATGGTGTGTCTGCCATCTACATCTATCGATATATATATATATATATATATATATATATATATATAAGCGTGTGCATGTTTATATGTATCTATATCTCCATGTCTACAAATACACACACACACACACACACACACACACACACACACACACACACACACACACACAATCTCTCTAGCTATCTCTTGCTGTATCTATCTATAGGTAGGTAGATACACATATCACAAATTTTCTCAGTCTCAACAAATAAGGAAGAACAGAAGCAACTATGCAAAACAAAGATGCCATTCACTAAGATATCCCAACACTTTTTTAAATGCATTATTTTATTTATGTACCCTTTGTTGACTGGGTTAGTGCCACTAAGCTAATGGTCTCTTTTCTGGGGAGATCCAAATGATGTGGTTCTGTATCCTAGCTAGCCTGTGATGGCAATGTTATGCAATATTTTTTGAACTGTGTACCCTCCCCCCAGAGGAAGATGAAATCCATGAGTTGTAATTTTTTTATTGGTATATGGCATGAAGACCGAATGAAATACAGACCAGACATGCTAAGATTGTTACAGTGATAGCCTGTACATGGATTGTAATAAGCATACAACATTCTAGACATGGTTAACTTCCTTCACAGCTCACTTGTAATCTTTTAATTTCAATTATATGACTGAATCTGAGAGAGTCTGTGAATCTACATTTACTTTGTACAGGAGAGTTTACATAGTGCCTGCTTCAAAATCCCTATAATGCTGATGCAGAGAAAGCATATTCCTGCTGACTCCAGTAGGCATTAAATATACAAAAGGCCATTAGACATGGTCTGAGAAGTCTAGGACAGCAGAGTTGCATAAGTAACAGATATGAACTGGAGCACAAATGATATGTCCCATACTGTCAAGTCACTGATATCAACAAATGACCATAAATCCTAGAGCATGTTAGTCAATTTACAAAATACATAAAAAAGAATCATTGTATGTGTATTGCAAACATTTTGCTTCATTAGGTTGTATTTGTAATGCCACCCGCTCACATTTTAATAAATAAAGGATGCTATAGAAGCTCAAACAGATAAACAAATGCAGTCCTGCTCATAGGATCATAGGAGGTTACAAGGCTAACAACTCCAGGGCCCTTACAAGCCTAGCCAAGTTCAATCCATATTCCCAAGGATGTCTGGTTCAAGCAGACACTAAAATCAGCACCTATTGCTCCTGTCCAGGAGGAACACAGGTGGAAACCCCAGGGTGAATTTCCAGTTACCTATCCAATCATCCAAATTACGCTTAAATAGGGCCAATGAGGGGCTTTGTTCAACATGAATAGGAAGCTTGTTCCAAAGGTGGGGCAACCTCTGTGAGACAAATCTTGTCTGTCCAGCAAGTTCTGTTGATGTGACATACCAGGTCAAGGTCTTTTGAGTGAGTGACTTGTGTACCATTTGCTTTGTGAATGTGCAGCATTTCCATTAAACCTGGGTCAGAGATTGCTCTATATGCAAGGCACAGGTCACCTCTGAGTAGTCTGTACAACACAAAGTAAAATGACAATGATTTCAGTCTGAACGCATAAGACAGATCTTGAAGACCCTGAATTTTCTTTATAAGGAACCTTTGTGGTTTCTCCAATTGCTGCAGTATTTGGAAAGGAACATACCAAACACAGCGTTGTACTCTGTTTTTGGCCTGATGAGGGTTATAACCTCCTTTTTCTGGAGGCAATGCTCTTGCTTATGAGATGAGCAATATAAAATGCCCTTCTTACCACTGTGGAGACATGGTGATTGAAGTTAAGGCCACTGTCAACCTGTGTGCCCAGATCTCACACCACTGACTGTGTGCTTAGTGTATTACTATTGATGTGGTAGTTTGCAGGAACATCACCCTTGCAGAAGGGGATGATAATGCATTTTTTGCATTAAGTTTAAGACTATGACTTTGGCACCAGTCGTTAGTCTGCGTAAGACCTTCTTGAAGGATGTTGACATCACTAGAGGTTTCAATGATTGCTCCCAGTTTGTAGTCATCAGCAAACTTTGTCAGCCACAGTCCTTTAGTTTTAGCCTGCACTTTGGAGAAGTAGATTCTGAACAGTACGGGTCCCAGAACTGATTCATGTGGAACAAAACTGGTGACAGGTCTGCTGGAGAAGGTGAAGTCCCCCATTTTGACTGTATGAGTTCTATCAGTGTGCCAGTTTGCAACCCACCTGACAATATATGGGTTGATACTCAGCTGGGTGAGTTTATCAATGATGCCTGAGTGGGGGGATTGTGTCAAAAGACTTGGCTAAGTCTAGGTAGGCCGTATGCAAGATTTTTCCTCATCTAGGTCTTTGGTGATTGTCTCGAGGAAATCCAGCAAGTTTAACAGGCATGATCTCCCCTTGACAAAGCAAAACTGGGTGGGGTCAAGCATTTGGAGATTTCCTATATCTTTCTTGATAAGGTCCATGATAATTCTTTCCATGGCCTTGCAGATATGGCTGGTCAGGCTAATGGGTCTATAGTCCATGGATGCGCCCCCTTTGTTCAAAGATATGATGGCAGCTGTTTTCCATTTTGCTGGGACAAAGCCAGTACTTAGGCTATGATTGAAAAGTGTGCCCTATGGTGATGCTAATTCCTGTTTTAACCCATGTAGAACACAGCCTGGGATGTTGTATGGTCCCATAGAGGCTGCATTTTTGGCCTTGGAGAGGGTGTTTAAGACCTACTCCTCAGAGATACTAGGTGGGGACATGTGTTAGTGATCTTTTGGGGTATATGTTGCAGGGATAGGGAAGTGAAGTTTTCACTGAACCTGTCAGCCAGCAAGTTTGCTATATCCACAAGTTCTGTATATGTAGTGCTATTAACTATGAGTTCAGTGCAAATCTGGGCCTTACTTTTGAGGTTACGGATATAACTAAAGAGTACCTTGTGGTTACCCTTATTTAGGGAAGCTAATTTGGATTCATAGTTAGCTTTGGAGGACTTCACTAGGAGTCTTATTTATTTGTTTAAGTTGAGGAGGGAATGTTTCCAGCTTCAAAACCATTCCTTTCTACTCTTAGACAGCAATATCTTTCTCTTATTGTATAGCTTATTAATGGCAATTGTCCACCAGACAGGTTTGTTTTTCCTTGAAGATCTTGCTTTGTGTCTAACAGGCACAGCAGAGTCCGAAAGAACAAGTTAGGGACTAGCAAACTGAGCACAGATATGGTGTAAGAGATGTAAACGGACATATTCTTTGATGTGTGTGCCAGATTCTCAGGCATCATACAGAAGTAATAGAAAATCAAGCACAACATTTTTCTTTGGTGGGATAACCTGACTATTATTTGGTTGATGTTATAGGGAAAGAGCAGTGACACAAATATCTTCCATGGTAGTAGCTTACACAGGAAGGCTACTCTGTAATGTCTTGAAGTCCTTGTCCATGACAAGCTGATGAAACTCTTGACAAATAGCATGCATAAAAAGTATATAACACTATTTTCAGTCATTAAGTTTGTCTGGGATTGATAAACATTACTGAAAAATCACACAAGGCTAGCATGCATTCCAAACCAAATTCTAAAGTTATACACAAACATAAATGGACACCATGGAATAAGTGGCATTTATTACTGTATATATGGAATTGTCCAGCTGAACAACAGATATGCAAATGATAAGTCATGCCATCACCCACAATACACAGATATGTATATTGTTGACTATACCATGTAGCAGAGTATAAACATTATAGCAATCCAGTTGCAAACCACTACTATGTAATGCCGGGCTATCGTCGGCAACATGTATCAGGCAGTGATTTGTGAAATGACATATCGCTGAACAACATCATCATGTGTAGTATGTATACCTCACTGTACTATAAATATGATACACTTATTGCCTTGTATTGTGCTGCAGTACCACACACACACACACACACAAATATTGCAAGATAATTACACATGCTAACTCTCTCACAATAGTGAACATACAACTTAACCACCAGTGGGAGACTCAATATAAATTGATATCCTAATGAACACTGTCCCTAGAATGTCTTTGAACTGTACCTGGTCATGCTCACATGCCATGGTAGAATGAAAGGCAGCTAACTTAATATTCCTGAAATGGCAGCAGGAATAATGTTTTTATGAAAGCTGCAGTACTTGTGCAGATGTACTTTCTCTGTGTGGAACATACTATCCTGCAGCTTCTTGTACCAGCAGTTCACTGGGCTACAATGCAGCCCCACATTATGCAATCAAAGGTATGGGATGTTGCACAACTCAGAAATATACAAAAAGCTATGTTCATGGCAGAGCAGGAGCACAGCCTTCTTTTTATATTGTACAAACATCATACCTCTCCTGTATAGGCATTGCACTGTTTCTATGAATCTGGTGTCCCATGTGTTGTATTTTGCTGACTGGGTACTCTTATGAGCCTATTACCCTTTTCAAGTGATATTCAAAGTGGCATTGATACTGACTAGAGAATATTTTCTAAACAGTCAGGAAGAGTCTTACCTTCATCACTAAGTAAAAGGGGTTATTTAAAATCCGTATGAGCTACTACCTGGAAATGCAGATGAGACTTTAATATTTCATCCAAAGGACAGCACCTCGGGAGTCCAACATCCCCTCCATTGTGATACTGCAGTAGTAGTACTGAGGTATGAATCCAAACACCTGGGATGAGGTTAGAAAGCATAGTTGTATAAAATCTTCCCATAATGGTAAATGTCTTTGCCTTCACTGATGCAGTATTCTTAACATATAGGATTACCTGCCATGGAAGCCTGATGTCTGGACAATCTACCAAAGACTGCTGTTGCTTTAAGGTATGCTAAACGTCACCCAAATGGTCCTTGTGTAGCATAAAGCATAAAGGTGATGTTCAGGCCTACCATAATCAGAACTTATTGCCTCGGTAGGAACACCAGTCCTAGGAACCCAAGAGGTAATCTGTACATCCAGGAAGGCAAAGGACTAGGGGGATGGAATGAGGGAGTAAATACTGCAGCAGTGAAGACAAGGATATCTACTGTTATGGTAAGATTTTACACTGCTGTACTATGCCCTTACATTCATTGCTGCAGTATTCTTCAGAGATGGGAGAGTGCCAAAGCTCAAGAGGAAACTTGGGAGGGAGAAGGAACATAAAAAGCCATGAAGAATGGCACTAACAAAACCAGCCCTAGTTCTAGAGGTACCATCCAACTTGTAGTATTTGGTAAAGGAACGCACAGAAGTCCAGGTAGTTGCTTCAAGAATAGAATTAATATCTAACCCCTTGAAAAAAACACCAGAAGAAGCCACAACTCTAGTTGAATGAGCCTTAACTGAAGAAGGAAGCTTCTTGCCATTAAAAGTGTAACAAAAGGAAATAGCCTTAGAAATCAAAGAAGAAATAGTTTCCTTGGATACAGCCATTCCCAAAGATCTAGGATGAGAAGAAACAAATAACTGATCAAATTTTCTAATAGCCTTACTCTTATCCAAATAAACCCTGAGTTGCCTATGCACATCCAAAGTATGCAGGACCATCTCACTGTCAGATTGCAGGGGGGGGGGTAGGCAGAGTAATACACTGATTAAAGGATAACTCATTAACCACCTTAGGCATAAAAAGGGTTAGTGTACAAGGACAACCTGTCCTCATGAAAGATCAAAAAAGGAGGACAAGGCATAAGGGCCTGCAATTCTGACACCCATCTGGCAGAAGCAAGAGGTAACAAAAGAACAGTCTTCCAGGAACAATGTTCCAGTGAAGGTGAAGCAGCAGGCTCAAAAATATCTTGAATCAACTTTTCCGAAACAAAATTAAGATGCCATGGAGGAGGAACAGGCTTCCTGGGAGGTCTAATATTAAGGATTCCCTTTAAGAAATTGTTTCACCTCAAATCTAGTAGCTAATGAAGGAGAAAAAAGAAAACAAGCAGAGATAGCTGATAAGTGGGCCTTAGAAGAATAGGCCAAACCAGCACTGAGCAACTCACACAAATAAGAGAGAACAAAAGAACATCCACAGTAAGTGGGTCCACGTTATGAGAGAGAGACACCAAATAGAAAACCTCTTCCATTTGGATAAGTAGGATTTTCTCATAGTAGGTTTCCCTGCCCTCATGCAGGACTTGCAGCACATCCTCAGAAAAAAGGTGCCTATGAGGAATCAAAATCCTATCACCCACAATGTCAGTTGAAGCGTGGACAGGTGGGGATGGATGAGAGATCCCTTGTCTTGTGTGATTAGATACACCCTGTGAGGTAACTTGGGATGACTGCCCCTGGATAGATGCAGAAGTAGAGAGAACCAGTGCTGTCACAGTAAAAAGGGAGTCACCAACAAGATTTTGGGAGCATCCTGATGAATTTTGAACAAGACATTCGGAATGAGAGGAAGGGGAGGGAATGCATACAGAAACATCCACTTCCACAAAAAAAGAGAGGGTATCCACCTTCCATACCAGAGGACCTGGGAGTCTGGCAAAAAACAGAGGAAGTTGTCTGTTCAGAGGGAAGGCCAAAAGATCCACTTGAGGAGCACCCCACAGGTGGATAATGTCCAGAAACACATCCCTGTGAAGCATCCATTCATGATACTGAGTTAAGGACCTGCTCAGAGTGTATGCCACAATGTTCTGTCAGGAAGGGATATAAAAGGCCTGAAGAGTCACTTGATACTTGACAACAAGATCCCATACCAGGAGTACCAACCAGCAAAAGAAGATAAGATCTCACCCCCCCCCCCCTGTTTGTTGATGTACCACATCACTGTGGTATTGTCTGTGAACAACTTGAGAGGCCCTGGAGAGAAAAGAGGATGAAAGGCCTGAAGAATTAGCAGAAGAGCTCTCATCTCTTTGAAACTTATGTGCTCCTTCTGCTGACAAGGCAACCACACTCCCCTGTACCTTTAGGGAACCAAATGTCGACCCCCATCCCATGTCTGAAGCATCTGTGAACAATTCCTGAGAGGGAAGAAGGGGATGAAAAGGAATCCCTGTATTCAGAGACAACTGCTGAGTCCACCAGTGAAGTTCGTATCTGAGACAAGGAAGAAGAGGAACTACAAAATCTAGAGGATGTGCATGTTAAAGCCACAATGACTTCAGAAACCAGTAAAGTTTTCTCATGTGAAGTTTGGCCATAGGGAGCATCAGAATGGTAGATGCCATGAAACCCAGCTCTCTCAGAAACTCCCTGGCAGGAATAGAAGCCAAAGGAAGAAGAGTGTGAAAGAAAGAAATGAGAATAAAGGCCTTTGGAGGAGGTAGGGATGCAAGCACCAGCACCTTCTGAATTGTGCAACCCAGAAAAACATGATCCTGAGAAAGAGTCAGGGAAGTCTTTTTGAAATTTATAGTGAAACCCAGACTCTGAAGAAGGGAAATGCAAAATGAAGATTCTGCAAAAGGGTCTCTGGAGGGGATGCCTGAATCAGCAGATCATCTAAGCAAGGAAAAATCTGGATTCCTTGAACCCTGCAAAAGACAATCATAGGAGCAAGGCATTTGATGAACACCCTTGGGGCAGTAGAAAGGCCAAAGGGCAAAGCAGAGAACTGAAAATGCCAGGAAGCAACAGAGAAACACAAAAACCTCCTGAAAGGAGGATGGATCGGAATATGGAGCTAAACATCCTTGATATCCAGAGATACCATATAGGCCTGAGGGAGCAAGAGAAAAAACAGAGTCTAAAGGGACAACATCTGAAAGGAAGGAACTTTTAGAAAAGTGTTTAGATGACAGAGGACCAGAATAGGTCCTCAAGTGCCCTCTTTTCTGGGCAATAGAAATAGTCTTGAGTAGAACCCTTTCCCCTTTGGGACACAGGCACCTCTTGAATAGTACCCTGAGTCAAGAGATTTTTAAGAACCTCTGGGAAAAAGGGAAGTTGTTCCCGAAGAGGCTGAGGAATGTCCATAAAAGGAGGATGGGATTTTCACACCATGAAGTATCCCTGATGAATGATCGACAGAACCTGAGAATCCTGCATAATCTGAAGCCAAACAGGAAGAGAAAAAGAAAGATGAAGAGAAAGATGAAAGTGTCTGGGAAGAGATGGATAGTCATATAGCACCCGGTTTGTCCTGAAAGGAAGGCTTCAGAATCCCTGAAAACTGAGTAGCCTTAGCAGGAGGATCACGTTTGCCACTCTTCTTGCCTTTAATAGAAGGGCGGGAATGTCTACAAACAAATGCAGGCTTAGCAGGGTAGTAAGCTCCTGTAAGGCCTTACCCTTATCCTAAAGGGACTTAAACAAACCAGCAGCTGCTTCCACAAACAAAAATATAGAATCCAGAGGAGTATCCATCAACTAACTTTAATATCATCAGGTAGAGGTTGAAGCCTAAGCCAAGAATACCTCCTCATCACTGGACCAAAAACAGCAGCCCTAGAAGAGGGATCTGCTGCATCATAACTACATTTAATAGAAGACAAACAACCTGAAAGGAAGGCCCTAGCAAGGAAAAAAAAGAAGTTATGTAGTCACCATAACATTCCATGTTTGTTGTCCTTGATCTCGGCTTCCTTCTTGTTGGTTGGGTTCGGAGCCAATCCTCAGCTCTGACTCGGATGTATTCTAAAGCTCGAGAGCTTACACTGGCTTGAAGCTAGACCCTATCCCATCATGCCTAGCGCTAGCTACCCAGATCTTGTTTGTGATAACCCATAACGCTAGATCACAATATGCAGATATATAAACTATAGGCATATATAAAAAATATATATGTGTATATACATACATATATAAGAAAAAAACATCAAGCCATAAGTAGAAATTCTTATTCTATCCAACTCATAAGGCAGGAAGGGAATCAAGGCCTATACAGGCAAAGATGGATAACTCCTCTCGATCCTCCAAGAGGGGGAAGGAGGGTGGGAGCTGGGTCCAGGATCCAAGGCTCCTCCAGAAGATGGGGCCATAGAAACGGGAACCAGATTTGATGAGGCCAGTAGGGGGCAATGAGAATTAGCTTGAAACCCACCAATTTTGCTTTCTGAAGAACCTTGGGAATCAGAGGAAATGGGGAAAAGGCATACTGAAGTCCCAGGGGCCAATCGTGAACAAGTGCATTCCTGGGTGATTGTCCCAGTGGGGGGACTAGGGCAAAATAGCTGCGGCATTTGGCATTGATGGATGTGGCAAAAAGATAGCAGCAAGGCTGGCCCCACTTGCAAAAAATCTGGTTTGCAATGTCCTGTTCAGGGAGCACTCATGAAGCATAAGTATAGCCCTGCTTAGCTTGTCCGCTATCTCGTTGGATTTCCCCAGGATGTGCATCGCGATCAGAAAGCATTGGGAGGACATCTCCCATTGCCATACTCTTAGGGCCTCTCGACATAAGGGGTAGGATTTGGTTCTGAATTGCTTGATGATGTACCATACCACTGACATATTGTCTCTCTGAATTGCAATCGTCCCCAGAGGGAGAGAGCTGTGAAGTGCTTGCAATGCCAGGACCACAGCTCTCATCTCAAGGACATCTATGTGCAAGTGGTACTCATGTTGCTGCCAAGCTCCATGAACTGTCTGTCTCAGATGATGCCCCCCACCCTATCTGGGAAGCGTCTGTGGTCAATGTGGCCACTGATTGGGGGGGACAAAAGGTCTGCCTGTCATTAGCTGTCAAGGACATCTATGTGCAAGTGGTACTCATGTTGCTGCCAAGCTCCATGAACAGTCTGTCTCAGATGATGCCCCCCACCCTATCTGGGAAGCATCTGTGGTCAATGTGGCCACTGGTTGGGGGGGACGAAAGGTCTGCCTGTCATTAGCTGTGTAGACTGAAGCCACCATTTTAGGTCCTTCTTGCAGGTCTCCATGATGAGAATTTCGTGGGACATGGGTAGATCTTGCATGGACCATTGAGCAAACAGGAGCCACTGCAAAAACCTCATGTGGAAGCGCACCAGGGGAACTAATTTTATTGCTGCTGCCATTGAGCCCAGGACTTTCAGAACAAACCTTGCTTGAGTCTTTTTCCTCCCGATTAAAGTTGCAACTTGGTGTCGAATGGTCTACACCCTCTCCTGAGGCAATTTTGCTATCATGTCTTTGGTGTCTAGATCTGCTCATATAAATGTAATATATTGACAGGCAGCAAGGCAGACTTTTTGTAGTTTATAGTGATGCCTAGCTGAGAGCAGAGGCGGACTGTGGTGTCCCTTGTCTCGGTTAGTCGATGCTCAGTGGTGGCAGCAAGGAGCCAGTCATCCAGATATAGAAACACCCAGAATCCTAGATGCCTCAGATGAGCCATGACTACTGCCATGCATTTGGTGAACACCCTGGGGGCTGTGGTGAGACCAAAGGGCAGAGCTCTGAACTGGTAGTGCCTGGCTCCCAGCCAGAAACGTAGAAATCTCCTGGATCACCTGTCCATCTTGATATGGTAGTACGCATCCTGGAGATTGATGGAGCACATCCAATTGTTCTTTCCCAGAAAGGGAAGTATGGACCTGTAGTGTCACTGTCTTTTTGACAGACTTGTTGAGTCTGCTGAGGTCCAAAATGGGCCTCCAGTCCCCTGTTTTCTTTGGTACTAAAATTAACTTTGAGTAAGTTCCGGACCCGATTTGGTCTATGGGGACTTCTTGGATGACTCTTTTTCTTAGCAACTTTTGAACTTCTAGAGTTGCTTTTTCCCTTAGATTGGGTGGCACATCTGGGATGGATTTTTGTTTTTTGGGAAGAGGTGGCATGGAGAAAGGAATACTGTATCCCCTGGATATTATCGACTGTACCCATGTGCCTTTTGTGATATTTTGCCAGGCTTCTGGGTACAGTGACAATCTTTCCCTGACTGCCTCCAGAGGTGGACAAGCAGGCTTCCTTTCAGGAGTGCTGGAAGGGTCTACCAGAGAATGTATCTCTGTTACCCTGACTCTGTGGACCTCCTCTATTGCGAGGACGGCGTTTTCCATTATTATTCCCTCCTCTGCCATGGGGGGAAAATTCACCACGTGCATCAGGGGAAACTCCCTGGGATTTCCGGAACCACATTTTTCCACCTTTTTGGCCTTTGTGATAAGGTCTAGAAGGCACAGAAAAATGTACTCCCATGGCAGAGAGAGTCTTGCCATCCTGCTTGCACCTAGTTAGAGTCTCTTTTACCTTAGGCCGGAAAAATGACGAGCCATCAAAAGGGGCATTAGTAAAGGAGGACTTGAAAGGCTCTGCAAATTGACAAAGGCACATCCAGGAGTGTCTCCATAAGGTGACTCCTGTGCCTGCAGCCCTGCTCACTCCATCGGCTGCATAGGAGATAAGCCACATGGAGGAGTTAACTACCAAAGATAAGGTCACAAGATGAGAAGCAGTTTTATCTGCAGCTCCCGCAGCTGTAGGATCCTGTAGGGTATCCCCTAGCTCTTTCAGGAGAGCCCTCTGAAGATGGGTGAAATGGGATAAACAATTCAGTAACCTGAGAGTAAAGGCCGCTGAAGAAAAGACATGCTTCCCATATCTGTCCATCGTATGGGACTCTTTGTTTAGCAGATGGACAGAAGTAGACGTTTCTGCTAATTCCTTCTTAGTGGCCGCCGCCACCAACATAGCATCAACTGGCACACCCTTGGTTAGGAAAGTTTTGTCATCTGGTACCGTTATGAACATATTGGGCCTCCACAGAACTGGTTCCATTGGTTCCTGAGAGCTCCACGCCTTTCGACTTACTACCCCTAGCAGCAGGTCAAAGGGCGGAGACATCCAAGAGGTGGAGGGTCGGGAACCAAATGCATCCAGGTACATGGACTCATCTTCAAAAGGGGAAAGGGACTTCCAGCCACCCTTCTGCTTGAGGATTTCCAGGATGTCCAAGAATGAGACATCCTCAGAGGGGGACTGTGGGGACCCTTCTGAGTCCTCCAAGTCCGTGTCCGATGTCCACATTCTTCCTCTTACATGTCCTCTTCCAAGGGACCTCCTCAGGGTGATGCTCTGGGGAAGTTTCAGAAGAGGAGGGGGTCACCCAATGGGGCATCCTGGGGCACTGATTCCCTAAGCTTAGAATGGAGGGGTGGTGAGAAGGAAGACACTGGCTCTGTAGGGGGATGGAGTAGCTGAAGCTGAGGGAGGAGCTATCTGTGAGGACAGCACACTCTTCATTACCTCAAAGGCACCACAATCCCGGCCCGAGAGGGTCCCCGGCTCTGAAGAGTCGAGAGACCTTTCCCGCACCAAGGGTGATGGCTCCGAGGCTGATGTGGGAGCTGTGCTCACCTGAGCCGAAGCTCCAAGAGGGAGACTGGGGTCAGACAAGGGTCCAATGCCAGTCCCCCCCTCGGAGCCAATGAGGAAGTCGGCTCCTAGATCCCTCGATAGAAGGAGGTATCGAGAAGATCGGAGTGGATGTCGGAACCGAGAGACCAGAGGTTTTCAGAAACGATGGTTTCACCACAATGACTTCCATGTACTCTGGCTCCGAGCTCAGGTGAGTTGAAGGAGGAATAGACAATCTGGGGGGTAGAGTAGTCAGCTCCACATCCATATGGGCTGGGCTCGATAAGATTTTGGTGAGAGCCAACAGAGGAGAGCATCTAACTTAAATGGCTAACTCCTTAGCAGAAATGAAGAAGGAGGAAATAAGGGGTAGCCCTCTAACTGAAAATGGGCCGACAGCCATTGGGAATCCCCTAAGAAAAAATGGATTCAAAAGGGGAGATAGGCCTGAAGGAAGAACGACAGCCTAAACAACAACAATAACAACCAGAAAATGGAGATAGCGATCCTAGAAAAACTACTACTAATCTACAGAAAGATTTCTGAAAAAAGTTGAGATTTTAGTATAGAATATAACAAGAAAAATCAAAAACTTAGCCTTAGCCAGTCTCCAGCAATCTCGAAGCTTCAAGCAGCAAAAGAGATCTGGGTAACCAGCACTGGGCATGATGGGATAGGGTCTAGCCTTGAGCCAGTGAAAGCTCTTGAGCTTTAGAATACGGCCGAGTCGGAGCCAATGATCAGCTCCAAACCCAACCAGCAAGAAGAAAAGTGAGATAGGGACAACATAACATCAGTAGTTTTACCCTGAGTCTGGAAAATCAGAAATAAGTTGACATACCTGAGAAAGAAGAGCCAACACATACCTAGACATATGGGTCTGATAATTAATAGCCGTAAAAGCTAGGGCAGCAGAAGTGTAAACCTGACCCAGCCTTTCCATAGCTCTGTTGTCGTTGGGTGAAGGAAGCAACTGAGGTGGCTTGTCAGAGGCTACAGACGCTACAGAGGAGTCAGCAGCAGGACATTTATACAGAAAATAAAAATCCTCAGGCACCCTATAAAATATTTTAGGCTTCTTGGGAGCAGGGGAAGAGAATCAGGTGCATGAGAGGCATTGATAAAAGCATCCAGCAAAGCAGGCAAAACAGGAGAAATAGCAGCAGGTGTAAGGGATTCCAACTGCAGCAACTCATAGTACCTCTTATGGATGTCAGAGACCTGAGCTCAATCCCATTTAAAAAAATCCATCATCCTAGAGAGAGTGACCCCAGAGGAAATTTCTTCAAAAGGAATATCAGGACTAATAGATTCCTCGTCCTCTGACCCATAGTCCAAAGAAGAAGGAATTTGAGTAGAATAAGTCAGGGATTCATCATCAGAATCGGACTCATTCTCAGAAGAATCCTGTTCTTAAGGCCTTTTAAGGGCAGCAGAAGACCAAGGAGGAGCAGGAACTGAAGCCCCATGGAGGCTTTAAGGACATTAAAGCAGTAAATGGGCCCTGAGTGAAGGCCTGACACTCACTTTGTGGATCCCTAGGAGCAGAAAAACATGTTCAATTTTTTTGTTTCTTTTTTAAGGAAACGTTCCCTCTAAAAAACTGAGAAGGCTCTAACCCAGGACAGCAGTCAAGAACTGTAGTAGGAACGTCTACCCCAACTAAAATCTGAGGAGCTCCCCTAGGCCCCACAGAAAAAAATCAACCATGGTTCCCCTGAATGTCTGAGATGGGTGCCTGCAAAGCCTCTTCGGATATGGTGCCAGCCAGATCTTAACCAGCTTTCAACATGGTCGTGATAAAGAATTCAGACAACAGAGCAAAGCAAGCCTCTGGGTTTGTAGCGACCTCAGGAGAATCACCTGGCAGAGGCAGGACAGTGGAAGAGTCCAGTCGTACCTTTTTCACCTTCTTCTTCTCTACCAGCTTACCCTTGGGGTGGGAGATTCTTTCCATTGTATCTTTAGTGAGAAGCTTAAGATGCTGGTTCTCAAGATACATTCATCTTACCTTTAAGCATCCCTGTGACTAGCACTTGCTCTAATACCTGCTGGAAAGCACTAGGAAGCCCTAAACTGATACAAGCACTCAACTTTCCTTATTAATAGGGAGAAATTAATCATAGGCACTAAACAGCCTATAATTGCAAAGTACCTTGCTAAGGTAAAGGAAAACAGCTCCTGTACTTTTCAAAAAAAAAAAAACATCAAACCAGGCATGTCCTAGGGCCAGCTTCCATTGATTTCTCCTGTCCACCTGGTGAATCTGGGCATACTGGGGCAATGCAGCAATTGCCTCATGTACACAAACAACCCTCTCATCCTACCACCCAACACTACAACCTGTGAGAGATGCACTTACATAGCCAAACTGGAAGCAAAGCTCTCTCCCCTCAAGATTGTGCTAGACAGTCAAGAAAAGGTTAACACCTGCACTACACCTCAAGCAACACATAGCCCTTCTAAACTCACACCACCAACACCCACACATAGCAACACTAAATCCACATATGCAGAGGCTCTTAACTGTAACCTGCCCAAGCAACAAGGACCGCCGAAGCTGAAATGCAAACAAACACCAATCACAACCAAAGTGTCACATAGCTCACAACACCAGTGTGCCACCCAGCAATAGCCGCTAAGGCAAGACAACGTACCTAACACTTTAGTCATAGGTGACTCTATAGTCAGGCACACTGATGTCCCACTCACCAGGCTGAACAAGGAGAAAATTACAGTGAGCTGCCTGTCGGGTGCCAGGAACCATCACATAACTCATGCACTCAAGTGACTCCACAACAAGTACAAATATAACTCTGTCATTGTCCATGTTGGAGTATATGACTTGAGACGTACCTCTCTGGACTACATGAAAAGAGACATGGAAGAGCTCTCGGATCATGTGGCCCAGGCAGGTATGACCCTAGCCCTGAGTAGCATCCTGCCTTCACCCAGAATGATACCAAAATATAAGGAAAAAATGATTGACTTAAACAATTGGCTAAACTTCTGGTGTCATGCAAAGGGGATCCAGTATCTGTCTGCCTGGGACGATATGATTGACAGACCATGATGCTTTGCCAGAGATGGTCTGCACCTGTCGCTACTGGGATTCAGGTTACTGGCTAAGGCTCTTGCCACCCCTATAGTGCCTTTTTTAGGAAAAGTTCAAAGGACAAAACCACCATTGTAACAGGTATAAACATGCAAAATCTGAAGGTAATGCTACTCAATGCTAGAAGTCTAAACCTCAAAATGCACTCTCTTGAGGCACTCCTAAAAATGGAGAACATCGATATCTGTACAGTAACTGAGACCTGGTCCAAGGCTCCAGAGAGCACCCCTGCAATACCAGGCTACAACTCTTACCACACATTTCGGCCACCAAACCAGGATCGAAACACTAAAGGTGGAGGAGTGTCCATATTCACCAAGGATATTCACACCACCAGGTTAGTTGCCCAACACAATGCATCTGAAATTCTCCAGGTGCAACTAACACTAGGTAAGACTGCAATCCAAATTGTAGCTTGTTACAGATCCCCCACCATACCCCAAGAGTCTCACTACACCTTTCTAAACATACTGGAAAATATTAATATACAACCAAACACCCTAATACTGGGTGATTTCAACTACCCTGCCATTAACTCAGAAAACTACTCATTTACCAGCACCTTTGCCCAATGGTTCTTGGAATTCATAAATTCCAATGCTTTGGATCAACTAATCCATAGTCCCACCAGGGGCTCCAATATCCTAGACCTGATCATTACCAACATGGGAAATCGATGCTCCACACCTATGGCCACCCCCTTGTTGGTCAGGTCAGACCATAAGCTAATCACCCTTAATATCCACATCCCACCACCACCCCCCAGTAAGAAAACCTCCATAAAAAAACTTCTCCAAAGCCAACTTCATGCTACTCATGTCAGAAGTTACAAACTTCATGACACCCATGCAGAAAGGAACTGAAAGTTCGACCGCTGAGTCATACACTAAGGCACTGTACGAGCACATCCACTCATGCATGAATCATACCATCCCAAATAGAACCAAGATGCTCTCCTCCAAAAAAAAGGAAGCCAATCTGGTGGTCCCCAGCCATAAACAAACTTTACAACAAAAGGAAGAAACTGTTGCAGAAAAGAGGAAAATCCCAGGATGCAAAAGATCCCTCATAAAATCCTCCAAAGCTAGTTACGAAAATAAAATTGCCAAAGATTCCAAAGACAACCACAAGGCATTCTATATCTATGTCAAGAATCTAAATGGCAATGCTCAGATCTGCTCTGAACTACATCAGAATGGCATTAAATATACTGATCCCAAGGATATTGCCAATATCCAGGCAGATCAATTCAGTGCCAACTTCACCCCCCTCTCACCCCCTAAATGGCCCATCTCAATACCGGAGGATTGCCAAATTCCGGTAATAACGGCCACACAGGTAAAAAATACACTCTCCAAAGCTAAGAATACAGCATCCATGGGACCAGATGACATCCCGGGCTATGTACTACATGAACTACAAAATGAACTGGCACCTCACCTAAGTGTCATGTTTAATTACACCCTCATCTCAGGCTTCGTGCCCACTGAGTGGCGCACAGCTACAGTTATCCCACTCCACAAGGGGGGATCCACCTTGGATCCCGGGAACTACCACCCCAACAGTCTGACAAGCCTGATCTGCAAGGACATGGAATGTATTATCACAGAACTTATAAACAAAGACATTGGCAACCTTAAAACACTGGACCCCACCCAGTTTGGGTTTGTGAAGGGCCGATCTTGTCTCCTGAACCTGATTGACTTCTTTGAATCAGCCTCCAGAGCTGTGGACGAGGGTAAGGCAGTCCACAAAGCCTATCTGGACCTCACCAAGGCCTTTGACACCATCCCCCACTCTGGAATCATAGATAAACTTACTAAGCCGGGCATTAATCCCTACGTCACTTGATGGCTTGCCAAATGGCTTACTGACAGACCCCACACTGTAAAAGTAGCTGACTTCAAATCCAGCTTCAGACAAGTGACAAGTGGAGTACCTAAGGGTTCAGTCCTGGGACCACTCTTGTTTGGCATGTACTTCTCTGAAGTACAGGCCAACACTAAGGGACTCTTTCTAACAAAGTTTGCAGATGACTGCAAACTGGGAGCCATTATTGAATTCCCAAATGATGTGGATACTCTACAAAAGGGCCTTACAGAAACAGATGCTTGGTGCCAGAGCCATGGGCTGAAGCTCAATGCCAAGAAATGTATAGTTGTCCCCTTTGGGAAAAAAACATGTACCCATGAATTTCCACATAGGTGGCAGTACACTAAACACTGAAAGTGTGATAAGAGACTTAGGGACATAGGTGGACAGTGGTCTCACCTTCAATAACCACATTGCCACAACAGTCAGGAAATCCTTCTATGTGGTACACCTCATCACTAAGGGCTTTTCATCCAGAAAAAAGGAGGTCATTGTCCCACTGTACTCATCCCTCATTAGACCCATTAGAGAATACCACGCGCAATTTGGTATGTACCTCTCAAGACATCTGCAACAACTGGAAAGGCCGCAGAAATACCTCACTAAAAGAATCACAGGCCTAAAGCAGATGCCCTATGCTGACCATCTTAAAAAACTCCAGCTATACTCTGTCGCATATTGTCTACTCCGAGGTGATCTCTGCTTAACATACAAGGCCATGTCAAACCCAGAGCTGCTGGACATGCTACACTTAAAGAAATCCCAATCCGTCAGAGCCACACGCTCCAGGGATCTAAACTTTGTCATCACAATAAACAAAACATGCTGGAGGGATAGGTTACTGACCCAGAGATTCCCCAGACTCTGGAACAGACTGCCCATACCTGTCAAGCAGAGCGCCTCTTTAGCCCTCTTCAAAACGAACCTTGATGATTGGATGGGAGAAAGGAAATTCACCCTGGGGATCACCTCAGTCACCCTGCTAGACAGGGGTCCAGGGAAGTAAATAGTGTGGGAAGAAATAGCCAGGGAACTGTTATGGCTAGGCTTGTATAGGCCCTAGGGCTGATAGCCTAGTACCAACCTATGAACCTATGAACAAGGAAAGGGAAGAAAGTCTACTGTGACAGGTTTTCAGGACAAATGCTTGATGAACTGAACAAGACTTATGGTCATGAGAAGCTGCGAGGCAAAAAAGACACTTACCATGGTTGTCTTCATGGGGAATCTGTCTCCCACACTGGCATTTACCCTTCCTGGATGACATAAAACACAAGGAGCACAAAAAAGCAAGAAAAACCAAAACCCCAACAGGGCACTTATCTGCAACTGCTAGAAAAGGAAACAGGCATAGTTACTCACTGAAGAACAAAAATGTGTTTAACTGGTGGAAAATGGACACAGATAAAAGAGTGACAGTGAAAAGATATGTTCGGACTGGCAGCAAAGAGGTTCTGATTATGGTAGGACTGAGCATCGCCTTTATGCCCTATGCTATGCAAGGAGCATTTGGGTGAAGTTCAGCCTACCTTAAAGCAATAGTAGGCTTTAGCAGACTGGCCGGACATCGGGCTTCCACAGCTGGGAATCCCTTATATTAAGAATACTGCAGCAGTGAATGTAAGGCCATCACACAGATGTACAGTCTTGTTGGCATTAGAAGTGAATGTACAATCAGTTGAGTCACTGACACAGTTAAAAGTATAATATAAATATATTTAGTTACATAAAAATGAGTACTTAAAGCAGGAAACAGAATTAATAATCAGCACCCTCCTTTGGAGAGAATTACAATCCGCATTACCTTTTTTGTCCATTTCACAAGCATGGATTCTATAATAGCAAATTTGACTCCATATATCCATTTATCTATCAGGTGATGTCTGTTTCATCACAAAAAATGGGGAGTTGCTGGTATTTGCAGTAGATCCTTTTAACATAGGTCATCATCATTTAAACATCAGAATGTGCACTCATCATTCGAATACTAAATTCAGTTAATCAGATAAGAGTCTAAAGTACTCCAGAAAGAACACCTACATGAAATAATGTTGTTGTGCTTCTCTTTCAACAGCTTAGTTGCTGCTTCCTTGTTCCTTGCATTAATCATGTTCACCATACAGTCCCAGGAAAACCATAGTTTGAGAGTGGCATACCATGCAGGAAGCATTAAGCATGTGGTCAGTGCCACTGGATGCACCTGAACTCATGCTCAATTTACATAGAACGTGCGACGTATGATCTTACATCCTCTCCTTATTCTATGCAAAGCAATGAATAGATCCACCTGTATATAGAACACATTTGCATTTTTTTCTTGGATCCTGCCTTTCTTCTCTCCCTACTGCAGTTTATTAAAGTTAACAGTTTGTGGCAAGGCTAAAACAATAAGCAATACATCCCTTTAAAACCTAAACACATATCACTAAAATAAACAAATACATATTAACAATACTGAAATGATAATGAAAGAAAATATAAATAAAGTTGTCAGTAAATGTTATTTAAAAGCTCATAAAGTATCAATAAATGTACAGATAGGATATATGAAAAGCATACAATTTAAAGAACCACATGAAGTCACCTGGAGAAGAAAGGTCCTATATCCAACGTGGTCAGAAATTCCAAAGGAACACTGTGCTACATGGGAAGTAAAGTATGCCAGAAATGTCAGGCCATACTATCTGACCTACTAGCAGCCCTGGAGTGGCTGAGCAGAGTTTCTGAGCTAGCCTGAAATGGACCAGCACCTCTAACATATAAGGAATTAAAATTATGTGGAGCAAGCTCGATTAACATTAGAACTTTATAACATGCACATGAGTATAACAGGCAACCACTGAACACTCTGTGAGACTACCGACCTGTAATGAAACCATGACCATGGTGTGCTACTCAAGATCCAAGCAGTGGTGCTCTACATCAGCTGCAGACAGTGTGTCCAGCTCAGTGCCCAGGAGCTCCTGGAAAAGGGTTCGTAATTAGTCTAGGCATAAGGAAGCTGAAGCAGGAATTATGATGGGAAGGTCTTCCAATGAAATCAGGTGCCTGAGCTGTATAATATTCCTCATATCTTAACAAGATGAATTGAAAGTAGACATCTTGCCCTAGAATGTGAGTCTGTCATAAACCATATTAAAACAATTGTCAAGAGTATGCATCTTTGATATGAACTCCAGACAGCTGGCACCATATATGACACATTGCTGAAGGAGTGAGACAGCATAATTGTATTTAATGTTTATAATAGGTTATAATATCTTCCGATCTGATAGACCTGCAAAAAAAGGTGGTGGTGTGGCCATCCTCTACTCAAACATTCTTAACCTCTCACCATACCCTTCCCCAATTCCTGACTTCCTCCCAGCTGAAATCATCATCCTTAACTGCCATCTGAATCCCCACAAAAAACTTGCAATTGCCTCTATCTACCTTCCTCCCGGTAACAATCTGCCCATTCTTGAAAACATCCTATCCTGGTTCTCCCACAACATACCATATGAGACACTTATCCTTGGTGATGTCAACACTGATTGGTCCAAACTCACAACTGACTCCCCCCAACTCAGTATCCACCTACACGGCTTCCACCAACTTATAACATCTCCCACTCACTTCCATAAAAATTCCTCTTCCAGCTCCATCATAGACTGGATCCTTACCAATTCCCCCCACCAGTACCACAATCCCACCACCTTACCTGACTCCCTCAGTGATCAACTCCCTACCACCATCTTAAGACACTACTCCCATATTCCTAAACCTCACCTTATCAAAGACTGTCGAAAACTATCGGCTTTCAATTCATCCCAATTTAACTCCATTCTCCACAACATAGATTGGTCCATTCTAAAACACCTCCCCCTAAACGATGTAAGCACTTTCAATAGCATCTTCATGACTACTCTAAACTCCTTAGCTTCCCCTAGGAAGATCAGAGTAAAATCAAATCATGCTCCCTGGCTCTCCAAAGAGACTAGGTCCCTTATGAAACAAAGAGATTGTGCTTGGAAAACCTAGACTAAAACTAAACAACCACCTTTTCTTCAAAAATACAGGCAACTGAGGAACCTTGCAAAAAAACATACAACTAATGACAAAAAGTTATACTATAGCTCTGCTCAGCTCAACAACAAATCCACTCCTCGAAACTTTTGGTCAACTCTCAACAACATCCTCTACCCTGGAAAGCCCTCTAATCCCTCCCCATACCCTAAGTCTTCCTCTCAGGAAACAGCTACCCTCCTGAATAAACACTTTATCTCTTCCATCCAAAATCTGGTAACCTCTAAGCCAAACTCTACTTTGACACCCACCCCTCCAAGTCCCACTAACACAACTTTGTTTTCATTCGAGCCAGTTCCCATTACTTACATCAAATCTCTGCTACTCAAGCTAAAACCTTGCTCTCCTTCCACTGACAATCTATCTCCTACATTCCTCAAACTTGCTGCTGACTCAATTGCCTATCCTATATCTATACTAATTAAGTGATCTATTCTGGAATCAACTGTCCCCACCCTTTGGAAATCTTTCTTCACTATCCCTCTTCATAAAGGTGGAAACTCCACTGACCCCTCAAACTACTGACCCATTGCCATTCTGTCCCCCCTCTCCAAGATATTAGAAAAATGTATTCACTCACAGCTTCTCAATCACCTCCTCACACACCACTTACTTACCCCTACCCAACATGGATTCCGTCCTCACCACAGCACCACCACTGCCCTCCTCTCCTTCACTCATATCATTGCAGTGGCCCTAGACAACAATAAACTCATTTCCTGTCTCTTCCTAGATCTCTCTAAAGCCTTTGATACCGTCTCTCATCCTCTACTACTATCCAAACTCGCAAATCTCCACCTATCCCCTCCGCACTTGCCTGGTTTAATAGTTACCTATCTGGCAGGGAACAATCTGTCAAATGGCTCTCATCCTCCTCACCTTTCCTTCCCATCTCCACTGGTGTTCCCCAAGGCTCCATCTTGGGACCCCTTTTGTTTAACATCTTCACCAATGATCTTTACACCTCATGCAAAGAATCCTCCCTTATTCAGTATGCCAACGGCTCCAAACTTATATCCATCTCAAATAACATTCCTGAACTACACTCCCTGTCCCAACAGGCCCTACTATCCACTGAACAATGGCTCTCTAACAACCTATTGATCCTAAATCCCAAAAAGACCAAACTCCTACTTTTCCTTCCCCGTTCTCTTTTTCATCACAAAACCGCCTTTGTTATTACATCTTCTAACAATACAATTATCCAACCTGACACCAACACAAAACTCCTAGAGGTCATTATCGATGACGAACTAAAGTTCAACCTACACATACTCCAATGTATAAAAAAAAAATAGAAACTAGGTCTGCTATATCAGAACAAAAAATTCCTAACCCCTGAATCTAGACTTACCCTGGGCCAGGCAATCCTCCTCCCCTCCCTCTTATACGCTGTCCCAGTTCTTACCAATATCCAGGCCTCCACTCTAAACAAACTCCAACAGACTTACCATAAAATAGCCAGATTCATTATTAACTCCCCATACAACTCACACCACTGCATTTCTTTAAACTCTCTTCAATGGCTTGAACTTCCCCAATTTCTGCTATCTTATCAATTTCATATGCTACACACTATTCTTTATAAACCCTCCTTCTGTCCATCTCTATCTTCCTTAGTCTCCATCTACATCCAATCCCGGACCCTCCGTACTTCTAACCAACAATTACTTGATATCTACCACCAAAAAAGGCCAGTAGGCAAGCTACTCTACAAACACTCCTTTGCCCATGCTTGGAACAAACATCCCCTTGACTTATGTTCAATCTCCCACACCCCACACTTTAAAAATGAACTAAAAGCTTATTTTCTCAATTGCAGAACCTTCCCTTGCCATGACCCTACCTAGTCTTCCTTCCCTTTATGTACCCTCAAAAGGACCATACTTAGTACCTCATTACACCTCTCTCTCCAGTGTATCTATTATGCATTTGCATAATTTTATACAAACAAAAAAAATGTTATTGTTGACCTATTGAACTATATCAATGTAAAATTTTTACTTAGCTTCTTTTTAATGCAACTTTAACTTTATGCATGTAACCCAACATATGTGAATCTTTTTGCTATAACTGCTATTATATCAATATTGTTTAAAATTGTACTTGTTTAAAATGTACTACTGGAGCTTTTTTTCCTCGGGTCTCCACTGAAAATGGGCCACAAGCCCAGTTGGACAAACCCGGTTAACAAATGTCAATAAATAAATAAATAATGTAACACAAACAGCCAAGTACTCTGTTTTGTAGGTGTTGACCTTCCAACATGTGCATTTATTGATACATACAGTGAAAAATCATACACAAAGAATGTGATAACCTCTGCACTCCCCAGAGAGAAGTATATCTGATATCTGTATATAATCCTTGCAGTAGAGATGCTGTTAAGACTGTCTTTATTTTCTTGCAATGGAAGTAGATAATCAATGACTGATTGCAGACCCAAAACCAAACCCTTGGGCATTTCATAATCCAAAGGGGAAAGGAAACGTGCATGATGTCAGACGCCATTGTCTAGGACCATACATGTGGTTAGAAGGTAATACATGCAAGGCAGCTGCATACAAGTCCATTTATAGGTACCTATTTCTCTTTCTCTCTGTCTCTCTCTCTCTCTCACACACACACACACACACACACACACACACACACACACACACACACACACACATTATTTTTCTTTATCTTGTGAGCAAAGCCCAGCTGGAAGGATTCTGTTCACCCTACCTCTGCATGGGCTCACTCTGCTACTCAACCCTATTCCCCTTTTCCACCCCTCACCTCATTTCCTCTATATTTAGTCAGCCCTACCCACCATGTTTAACTATTGGTCAACCTAACTAAGGCTATTGTTATTCATCACCACACCAAATCTGCCCAGGACATATTTGCTCCTTCCCCTTTAACCACCTTACGTATCTCCACTATGGGTTATATAAACTACAGCAAAGGCAAATCCCTAACCACTTTCAATTATACAGTTCCTCAACAGCATAAACAATATATAACATTAAAAAATGTCATAAAACCCCCAAATATCCTACTTCAAATACAGTTACTTAATAGAAGTACAAATTTCTACAAGTTGCCCTATTAATTCTTACTGCTTGCAGGACATATTGAAGCAAATCTAGGCCTCACGGCTTACAGTAGAAAACAACTCTTGGTTATACAAATGTCTGAAGCCTAAACAACAAGTGGGCTTCTTTTGAAGCTTCGCTTAAACTAAACAGACCAAAAAATACTGCAGTCACTGAAATGTGATTAAAGGATTCCTTGTGGATTACTATTGATTTGATTAATAACTATACTTTCTTTACAAATAACAGACCTGGATGCTTAGGTTCATAGGCTGGTACTAAGCTATCGGCCCTAGGGCCTATACAAGCCTAGCCATAACAATTCCCTGGCTATTTCTTCCCACACTATTTACTTCCCTGGACCCCTGTCTAGCAGGGCAACTAACGTGATCCCCGGGGTGAATTTCCTTTCTCCCATCCAATCATAGGTTCATAGGTTGATAACAGCATTAACTTATCTCATACCATGGTTTCTATAAGCAACTGCCATACTAAAATTTATATAGCTGCAATATATACCCCATCACCCTCCAGACTTTCAGTCATACAAAACATTCCAAACACTACCATAAACTTAACCAAGCAGAGTAAAATAATTATTTTTGTGATGTAAACCTTGACTGGAAAGGTCTACATAAGGCAGTCCTAAACAAACTGTTCACATTCCTGAAGCTTACTCAACTAGTTAAAACAGGCATCAGAACAAACCCTGAAACTATGAACTCTTCCCTTCTTAACACAGTACAGTAAACTCTCAGTTGGGGATTGGTAGATTACCAGATAAGTGTAGTTTCTGGTTGCTTGAGAGTTACTATTAAAAATAGACCTGACAAATACTGTACCCTATACTATACCATACCATACCACAAACACTGCACTTATATGATTTTAATATTGAAATACAGAAATTAAAATCCTGGCTGTAATAATAATATTTTAAGCTTGTATTTCTGCTAGAAAGAGTGGCACGGTGAGTGGACTAGAATTGAATTAATTGAATAGAGAGAGAATAAATGAATGAATAAATGAATGAATGAATGTATGAAAGCAGAAGCGACTGTGTGAGAGAGATTGGAGAGATGTATGAAAGCTGAAGAGAGTGTGTATGACAGATTGGAGACAGAAAGAGTGAGTGAATGCCTCTATGAAAGCAGAAGAGATTTTGTGTGTGTGTGTGTGTGTGTGTGTGTGTGTGTGTGTGTGTGTGTGTGTGTGTGTGTGTGTGTGTGTGTGTGTGTGAGAGAGAGAATGGAGAGAGAATGTGCAATCTGACTGAGTGAGTATGAAGAGAGTGTTGACATTTTAGTGATTTGACTTGTTTGGTTTGACTTGTTCTCAGGTTGGGAAGAGAGGCATACCTCTCATCTGTACAGATTTCCACAGAATGTCCAGCTTTCTGGCTCAAATTTTTGGCCTGTACCTCATAAACTTTGTGGTTTTCTGCCAAATGATTGGGATGATATGAGGAATGAAGTCACTAAATAATGATATACGTTTGAGTTTCAGACTTCATATCCTCCAGAAAATGTATGTCAAAACAAACCCTGTTAGTCTAGCAAATTTCTAAGTTTATAAAATTTGTCCCTGTTTTTGGCCCTTTCTCCCCCCATTTTGTCAGCCTTTGTCCAGATGTCTTGTGCTAAGAGGTTGAGAGGTATGGAGAAAGGGAATTTATTTGTATCTTCCTTTTTAAAACACTAAAAACACAAGGCATGTTTCTGCCGGGAGAAAACAAAGTGCAACACATGAAAAACTGAATTGTTCATACTGTACTGTATTTCTTCGATTTTTTTCTGGTTGCTTGAGAGTTCTGGTTGCTAGAGTTCCAGTTAACTGACAGCTTACTGTATAATCTATCATACCTGAACTTAATAATTTAAATGAGTTGCTAAGATACATTCAGTGATCCTAACTCCATTATAACCTTCTGTCACTTAAACAGCTAAAACTCTCACCTAGGATCATTTAGACTAGAGACACTAGTCCGTGCACTGAACAAAATCTTCCCAATGAGCTGGTAGCAACAGACTGGACAGCAGTCTTTAACTGGACAGATCCTACTACAGCTCTATCAGAATTTTATAACCTTCTAGCCCCATGTCAGAACAAACTTTTCCCAGTGAAAAAGTCAGGGTTAAGGGTCTCACTCCTCCTTGGCTTCCATCGGATTTATTTGCTAAAGTACGGGGAAACTGAAAAGCAGACAACTAAATCAAAGCTCACACAACCATTACTGTGAACTTGGAGCAGAAATGAGATCAATATCTATAAAAGCCAATACTCTATACTTTAAAAATGCACAACTAAACTCTCTAGGACACCCTGAAAGATTCTGGTAAAATATTAAATTCAATAGTAAAATCTTCCCAAAATGTCGAAACCTGGTATGTCTCCATTTATAGGTTCAAAAGTAAGTACTAGGCTAGCTGCCATTGCAGGCCTTTTTAAGTGGAGCCAATTTCCCTTTTGGTGCTTGAATTAACCTATCCTGTCTGGTGTCAGATTGGACTTGCCCATCTCATGGTTGATAATTATATATTACTTCTAGTAAGAATAACTGGGATCATACCATAGATAATTTTGGGGGGACTAATGCATATGATAAAACATACAGGAGCTGCTTCTGCCCATTAGAAGAAGAAGAGGAGGAAGTCTTGGGGTAAATTTACTATTTCCCATCCACAGATCAAAGCTGTACTTGAATATAGACAGCGGTGAACTTTGTTTTACATGGACGGGAAGTCTGTTCCAGAGCAGTAGTATCCTCTGTGAGGGGTCAATTTTACATGACCGACTTTTTAAAAAGTTGAATTTCACATGATCAGGCTTATATGATCAACTATTTAAAAACTCAAATGATTTCTATGGAGATCTCAATACAGTGGAGATCGAGGAATGTACCCTTTTCCCCACTGTAGAGCAAGCTTGGAGTTGGCAATGGCATATATTACTTCTAGTAAGAATAACTAGCTGGCAGCATTGGGGACTGCATGCAGGCTTGCCCACTGAAAAACTCAGTTTGCACTATTTAGTTGATGTTCAATTTTTTAAAATGTCAAACACATAAATTCAATCATGTGAAATTCAACTTTTTAGAAAGTCGGTCATGGAAAACAGATCCCCTGTGAGAGATAGACTTGTCCCTGCAACTGTTCTGTTGATGTTGCAGAGCAGGTTCAAATCAATGTACTGAGTAACTGATTTGCTGATGTTCAGTAGGTCCATCAGTACTGGTTCAGCTGATGCCTCGTATATCAGACACATGTCACCTCTAAGCAGTCTGTAGGATGCCAAGTATAGTGAAGTGGCTTTCAGGCATTCCATATAAGACATATTGTTTAGGCATTGTATCCGTTTAGCAAGATATCTCCATGGGCATTTCAGTTGCTGCATGTGTCTCGACAGATACATGCATAAAGGGGCATTATACTCAATGAATGCTCTAATGAGGGTTGACTTAAGGTTGACAATAACATTTGTAGATATAGCTGCAATCCTTTTGTTTATAAGCTGAGCAATGTAGAAAGATTTTTTGATGACAGTGGACACATTTTGCTCAAAGGTTAGGTCAAGGTCCACATAAGTTCCCAGTTCCTGAAGAACTGGGTCAACTCTGGGGGCATATTGCTAACGTGTTAGCTCCCTAAGCTAGCTGACTTCCCAAAGGCTATGTTAATGCATTTTTTTGTATTTGGTTTCAGTACATGATACTGGCACCAGTTATTTGTTTGGGTTAAATCTTCTGAGGTATAATCAAGCCATTTGAGAATTCAATAACTGCTCTTAGCTTGTAGTCATCTGCAAACTTAGTTAGCCAGAGTACTTTAGTACTGACTTTTACTTACACAAGTTGATGCCAAACTGAACAGGTCCCATCACTGAACCTTTGGCAACTCCACTAGTGACTAGTCTGTTTGTGGAGGTAGCATTCCCTATTTTGATCTTACGCATCCTATCTGTGAGCCAGCTGACAAACCAGCGGGAGACACAGGAGTTTATTTGCAGTCTTTTTAGCTTTATACTTTGCTCTTGTGCAAAATTGTGTCAAAAGCCTTAGCCAAGGTGAGCTATATGGTATGTACCATTTTACCTTCATCCATCGCTTTGGTGACTTTTCAAAGTATTCTCCAAGTTGAGTACGCATGATCTGCCCTTGACAAATCTAAACTGAGACTGGACCAGTGTTTGGAGGGTCCCTATGCCCTTATTTGTCAGTACCATAATAATTCTTCCATGGGTATGCATATGAAGTTTTTCGAGCTTATGAGGTGGTAATTGCCTTGGTCTGTGGAAGGTCTTCTCTTATGCAGGGGAAGGACGGTAGAAGTTCTCCATTTGCTTGGAACAAAACCTGCATGGAGGCTAAAATGGAACAGTGCTGTTTGGGGGTTGGAAGGCTAAATCATGGTTCATGCTTCAAAGTATTTAAGATGCATCCAGGGATATTATCCGGATGCATTAATGCAATATTTTTAGCTTTTAATAGTGTTTTCAAGTTTTGTGTGATAGACAGAGGTGAATTGGTTTCAGGTGTATCTTGTAATATAGATGAAGGGAAAACAGGGGTAAAGTTTGAGCTGATTTTATCAGCCAGTAGGTTAGCTATATATTCAGCCTCAGTGCAGGTAACATCATGTACAGTTAGCTCAGCACAGTGCTGTGTTGTACTTCTGTGGTTACCCACACAACTAAAAAATGCCTTATGATTGTTGTAGCCTCAAACTTGTATTTAGTGAAGTTTATTAAGTACCTGAGTTGTTTATTTCTATTTATTTATGCTTACATTTGTTAACTCGGTTAGTCCAACTGGGCCCAGAGAGATCTTTTTCAGCGGAGACCTGAAGAGAAAAGCTCCAGGAAAGTAATTAAAAAATAAGAAAAACCTAACAATTCAAGTTGTAAGATACTTAACAGTACAAAAACAGAGAAATATACAATACAAATATATACAAGGCAAAAGTGCAGTATTTTGAGAATGCAGTAACAATATGTATGAGAAATTTGGTTAGCATTAAGCTATTTACAAGGAACGTAGCAATGCCTAAATTAAAAACAAAATTCAGAGTAACATCATGACATAGTGCAACAAAGATACATTTAATAACATAGGTAGTAACTGCAGAGAGTAATATATGTAGACAGTTTAGGTACATACCAGGCAGATATGTTAATTGATAGAAGAAAAATTCATTAGATGATTTCCTGACAAGTACAGATCCATGCACGTTGGAGATAAATTTTTAGTTGCTTTTTGAATTTGCAACTTTTGGTAGTGGAGAGAAGGGACAATGGAAGTTTGTTCCATGAGTATACAATTGAATAAAGTATTTTTCCAATATTTTGTTTGGCTTGGTCACCTGCAGAAGACTTTGTTGTGTGCTTCTGCGGTCACAATTGGGTGTGTAGGGTGTAATTATAGATGAAAGGGTAGGGCAGGAGTTGGGGCTATTTAGGTTGCTGTGTGAAATTTGTAGTTGTGATATTTTAAGCATGTGGGGGAGCTCAGGCCATCTTAAGCATATACAATGATGGGATTTGTAACTATTAGTGGCTGCAAATCTGGCTATCTTGTTATAAGTGGTTTCTAGTTTGGTTAAGAGATTATGTTGGAGGTTAGTAAGTACGGGAGCAGCACACAGCAGGGATGGTAGAATAAATGTTTGAGCCAGTATGGGTCTACATTTGTTAGGTATATATTTGTTGTTGTGATATAGAAGACCTAGTTTTTGATTGGACTTTTTGATATAGTTTAAGATATGTAGGTCAAATTTTAATCAGTTGGCTATAGTAATGCCAAGCAATTTGGTGTTTGAGTTGGTGGTAATAATTGTATTATCTAAGGATGAGATGGTGAAGTTGTCTTTAGCTGGACTGAGTTTTTTTGGAAGGAAAAGGAGAAGCTTGTTTTTTCTGGGGTTGACAAGCAGGTTGTTTTCAGTTAGCCATTGTTCTACTAGGTGCAGAGATTGTTGAGTGACAGTGTGGAGATTTTGTATATTGTCGGAGGTGTTAATAATTGTGGAATCATCTGCTTACTGTATTAAGGTAGAGTGGGGGCAGGAGACATGGAGGTTATTGTAAATATATTAAAAAGGTAGGGGGCCCAGGATAGAACCCTGGGGAACGCCAGTCTTAACAAGATGGAAAGGGGAGAAGGATGTTTGCCATCTGCTGGACTGATATCTGTTTGGGAGGTAGCTGTTAAACCAGGAGGAAGTGGAAGTAGAAAGTTGTAGGTTGAAAAGTTTGTTTAGGAGGATGGGATGGGAAACGGTATCAAATACTTTGGACAGGTCAAGGAATATAGCTGATATGAGTTTATCATCATCTCTGGCTTGGACAATGTTGTATGTGAAAGATAGGAAGGCAGTGGTAGTACTGTGTGAGGGACAGAAACCATGCTGTGTGGATGTAATTAGGTTTTCCTGTAAGAGGTGGTTTAGTATTTGTCTATGTATACATTTTTCCAGTATCTTGGATAAGGGGGATAATATGGCAATAGGACTATAATTTGAGGGTTCTGTAGAATTTCCTCCCTTGTAGAGGGGGATTCTCTTTATAACCTCGAAATGCTGAAATATCGAATTTCAGTATCTCGAGACTATAAAACCGAATCCACAAAACACAGACAAACAAAAACCGCGAAACCACATAACCGAAAACACCGCACACACTACACTTAACATACAACACAACACCCACATCACAACATAAACAAAAAAAACAAACAAACACAACTCACCCACACCCCCCCTACTTATATATACTAACTCCGAGATCGCACAAACACAACACAAAAACTCACTCACACACGCACATTCTCCAATCCCTCACACACACTCTAACTCACACTCAAAACCCTTACAAAACACTCACTTACCTGACATAACACCTACATCCACACATGGCACCGCGCACCACCAAAACACAAACCTGGACATTACGTAGCGTAACTTCATAACCGCGAATTCGACATATTTTCGAGATATATTCAAATTCGCGATTATGAACGTTCGCTATTTGTAACATTCGACTTTATAGGTTCGAGATACTGAAAATCGACATTTCAGTATCTCGAGACTATAAAACCGAATCCACAAAACACAAACAAAAACCGCGAAACCGCATAACCGAAAACACCGCACACACTACACTTAACATACAACACAACACCCACATCACAACATAAACAAAAAAAAACACACAAACACAACTCACCCACACCCCCCCTACTTATATATACTAACTCCGAGATCGCACAAGCACAACACAAAAGCTCACTCACACACGCACATTCTCCAATCCCTCACACACACTCTAACTCACACGCAAAACCCTTACAAAACACTCACTTACCTGACATAACACCTACATCCACACACGGCACCGCGCACCACCAAAACACAAACCCGGACATTACATAGCGTAACTTCATAACCGCGAATTCGACATATTTTCAAGATATATTCAAATTCGCGATTATGAACGTTCGCTATTTGTAACATTCGACTTTATAGGTTTGAGATACTGAAATTCGACATTTCAGTATTTCGATGTTATAAAGTGAACCCGTAGAGGGGTATTATGAAGAATGTTTTCCAGATATCTGGTACTGTATTTTCTTGGCTGGATCTACTGATAAGTATAGATACAGGGTATGTTATAGATTCAACTGCATGTCTGAGAAATAATGGAGGGAGTTTGTCGGCTGAGGGGAACAGGGTTTGAGTTTGTTAAGAAGTGATCTGATGAAGGAAGTTGCTATGGGTGCTAGGGAGAATGAGGGAAGAGATGAGGTGGGAGGTGGAGTCTTAATATCAAGAGTTTCTGGTTTAATAAGCTTTTATATTGTTTCGATGAAAAAGTTGTTAAGTAGGGTTGTAGTTTAATTAGAAGGTTTGTTAGGGAAGGGGTTTGGTGAAGAGGGGTTCCCTGGAGATAATAAGTTGTTTATTGAGTACTAGAATTACTTCAGGTTGGAATGTGGGTTCTTCAGAGATTTTTGATAATTTTTTTGTCTAGTAGGACCTGCTTTTTTGTTTGATTGCAAAGCTGTTTATATACGTTCAGTTGGAAAGCTGAGTTGTTATTTTTTTCATGCTGGCTAGGCACTCTCTCTCTGTTGTTCATAAGTGATCAAGTTGCCTGGTTTAGCCATGGTGCATAATTACATTTTAGCCTAATTTTTCTACTGGGAGGCAAGGTGTTAAGGGTTTCTAGGAGTATATTGTTGAAGCTTTGGACAGCCTCATTAAGGGATAATGTGTATAGGAATGACCGCTTTAGGGTGACAGGGTTGTAGTTTTTAAGGTTATGAGACCCTTTGTATTGGTGGCTCTTGTTAAGATTGGGAGAGTGTCTTACTACTGAGGTAGGGAGGTGGTCACTAAGGAAGCTAGGTAGGATGGAAGGGTTATGATAACACTGGGGATTGGATACTAATATCCAATCGATGACCGAGCCATTCTGGGAATTTTTTTGCTGGTGCATGGGTAAGGTGATCAGGTGGGTAAAACCATAAAGGCTTATAGAGTAGCTATGGGATGTAGTATTAATTAAGTTTATTTCAATGATGAGTGATCTATTATTCTAGGAATTACTCTAATTTTGGTCAAAATTGTCTTCCTTTTATTGTAAAGTTTGTTGATATTATGGTTCTACAAAAGGGTTTGCCCTGCATTTGTTCCTATAGGGTTGAACTGCTATTCACATATTGGTAGGGTATTTTAGTGTACATCTCTGTGTATTTAGTAAATTTAAATAGGTTTGGCTGGGATATGAAGCTTGCCCATGTGTCATTTAGAAGTAGTTTGTCTTAAAGAAATTTCTAAAGGTACCTTGTGTAGAAGGGGTCTTTGATTTCAATTTTATTTTGAAGGAGATAACTTCATGGTCAGACCTAACAAGTTATAATGATATGCAAAGAGATTGTGCAAGATGCCACTACATTAGCAAGGACAAGATCCAAGACATTGTTACCCTGACTGGGTACTCTGAAAAAGTGTTCCAGGTGATTTGTATTAATGTCCATGAATCTCTATGCTTGGCTACTAGTGGTTGTGTAGATTTCCCAGTCTAAAGCTGGATAATTTTGATCACCTAGGAAAATGGTATTTATTTTAGTACTGATAATTCCTATGGAAGCTTTCTTTGATCACGGAGGAGTTCTACAGCTAGCTAATATATATGGCACAAGACTTTTCTGATGGTTATTTGGACATGAAGAAGCTCTAGTGCATCATATTGTTTTACCAACCTTGATGTGAGCCTCTTCTGAATGCAGATTGAGATACAGACACCATTTTCACCTCCTGTGCATAGCTAGTCTAAAACCTAGGGAGGCATATTAGCCCTGCACAGCGAAAGTGCTCTCCGCTATTTTAAAACATTTCTTAGTTATTACACAGACATCCACATCCTCCACTATTACAGTATCAAAGTGGTGAAAATTTCTAACCTACATCAAGCTACACAATTCATTTTTAATAGTCACATCTCCCATTGCCCTCGGCTACATACATAAACTACTAGACAACCCCAAATTTTGTTTTAAAGCCATTACTTCAAAACAAGTCTTAGAAAGAAATGAAAAGCTAGATGCTACCTACCAGCATGAATTTTACTATATCCAACCTCTCATTTTTCAGCTTAGAAGCCAATACCTCTAGAAGCCAGTCATGCATTTTTAACTGTCTCACTACCAGTAACCTAAGCATGGCCACATTGTACACCTGCCCAAAACTTCCAATCCTGCATCAGCCAGCGACTTCATGCACATTGCCAATATTTGCCATCTTCTTTAAAAACTTCTCTGTGTGCAAACTGTAACTTGCATTACAAAGTACAAAATTCTGAGTGTGAGACAGCATGGATTCTGTCCCAGTTACAGCACCCTCACTGCCATCAATGCCCAAACCAACCAAATGTTCAAGAAATCCAAGGTGAAGCAAACGCAGGAAGGAAGTAGTAAATCCACGCAGTTTATTTAGAGGAATAAGCGCTTTCGTCCCAAACAGTTAAACTATCAGGAACTTCAAACTTCAAAGTTCCTGATAATTTAACTATTTGGGACGAAAGCACTTATTCCTCTAAATAAACTGTGTGGATTTACTACTTCCTGCCTGCATTTGCTTCACCTTGGATTTTGTGGTTTCTTTTGTTCCTGTTCAAATTTTCAAGAACATGGACTCAGGACTCCTAACACTGGCAATGTTCCTGGATCTAAAAACAGAACCTTTGAAAGGGTTGAATATTCTCATATGCTACAGAAACCAAACCCATGTGTGTTTTTAGAGAATGGCACGTAACTATCTTTCTAACAAAAGTTTTATTAGCAGTACTGTAGATAGCATACCTTTGTTTGGAACTATAAATAAAGGGGCTTCCCATGGCTCAGTACTGGAGCTCCAGCTCTATGCCCTATATATAAATGACCTTCCATGGGTTCTGCCCAATATAAACTGTATAATTGTATGCAGATGATATTGTCCTTACAGTAGCCGGGACAACACACCAGTCTTCACTACACAAATACAACATCAGTTTGAGTGTTTATGGAACTGACTTTTCATAAATAAGCTCTCAGTGAACACTTCACAAACTACCACTATATTACTGGAAACAGTTCAGAAACTTAGCGTTAATTTCCCGTTAATCATCACTGATCCCTCTTAATCTCCTTTTCCTGCTGCAACTACTCAAAAATATTTCAATCACGCAACTTTCATTCACATACACAAACACTAACAGACAAGGTAATAAACCAGTTGAAAATCTCCTTTAAAATTTCCAGCTTGCTCACCTGAGCTATTGCTAGCAATGTCTACTACCTAGACTGGAATATGCTCTCCTTATCATAACAGCCCACTTTGCCCAGAAAATTACCTTGATACAAGCAACAGAAAACAAGTTATTGAAGTTCATACACCATGTTAGCTCTGAACAATCATTGCGTTCTAAAAGGAAGATGGTTATCAGTTGCCCAGTACTCTATGTTTCTATTGGCAGCTCATCTTAAACTGTTTTTTTAAAAAACTACTGTCCTCCACTGAAAAAAATATTCATTTTTCCCCACTCACTCAGAAAAAGCCCTAGCCTACAGGTAATAAAATCTCCATTTAAACTTAATCCCTCTGAAAGTCCTTTTTGCTAATTTGCACCAGCTTGCTGGAACGCACTCCCAGAAAACATCACACGAGTGTCTGTTCTTATCATCTTTAAAACTCAGCTAAAAAAACACCTCACTGAAGAGAGTAAATGTAGCTACAACTCAAGCTAAACTCCTGTGGGACACTATCATTCTTGTCAATTACCATTGCAGAGTCTTTTATTTCCTTGGTCACATGCAAGGCATTATAGATTTATAGGGTATTACTATAAGTATGTATCTAGTCTGTGGGTTTATTCTTGTAGGCATATTGTGTTTCTTTCTTTTTTAAAGTTCCAACTGCATATCATAGCATGTTTACTATTGTTTTTAGGCTGTGTTTCCTTTTTTTGAAAGCACCAATTATGTATATTATAATCTACTGTTATTATGTTACTGTCTAATCTCCTGCTATTATGTTCTTGTTTATAATGTCTTGCCTTCTTGGTCCAGGTTGTTGCTGAAAAAGGTCTTAGGACCACTCTAGCTATACGATTATCAAATGAAAAGAAAGAAAGGAAGACATGGTACATTTGAAGCTGTTCCAACAGGGTACCTTAATCCACATTGTCAAATGCTACAGAGATATTAAGCAGAATCAGCACTAAATAAAACTTTTGATTCATTACCTTTACAAGATCACTAGCCATTTTGGAGAGGGCAGTCTTAGTGCAATAACACGTTCAAAATGTAAAATGAAAAAGATTTTCCACACACCCACAAAGGTGCAGGGAGGACATGCAGACTCCACACAGAAGACACCCGCACAGAATAGCTCCCAGCCACTAATGCAGTAATCATTAGTTCTGATCATGTCAACTAACACATTATCAGAATCCAAATTTCTGTAACTCCACAAGTCACTTCCTGAAACCTTAGAAAAACAAAAAAAATGCAAAACTGGAACAAACAGCTGCTGATCTTTTATTGCATTCTATTTCTTCAGTTGCACAGCACCTTTGTATTCCTTATATTAGCTTACTAAGGGTTAGCTTCTAGATATAGAAACTCATTTTCTGTAATTTAGTAAGTGCATTAACCACACAAATAAATTAACATCCTTAAAGTAACCACATTAAAAATACAAACCTTATGCAGCATTATATAGCATCAGCTCCTATGGTACTATAATTAGCAATAGTTTTCTGAAACTGCTAATAAATGTTGCTTCTTTCATTGCTTGTAACACATGCTAAAGGATGACATAAAAAAAAATCACATTCTAAGCCATCCAAGGATGCACATTACTTTAGGATTTTGCCATTTCTGATGAAATTAAGCCATTCAACAACTGATGAGGGCACATAACCCATAATACATGTTGACATGCACAAAAGGTGTAATAACGAAATCCGTAATTACGAAAATCAGTATGAGTCATCTAATAGCTTTTGAGTGAAAACCATGTGGTTAAGAACACATCTGAAATGTCACATCTCTGAAAAATTAATTCAAAACCTAGAAAGCATTTTCTGGAAGATGCTACCCCCTGAATACACCCCCCTGTATTGGGTAGGAAGTCCTTCAGTTGCTTAATCACACATCTTTTTTATCTCAAAGTTGTGCACTTTTCTTTGTTCAAGTCTTTCATTGGCCATTCATATTTCAATGCTCCATACAGGTGTGGTGCATGCAAGTTCAAAATCCATTAGTCTTGCTGGACTCAAAGAGTGAGATATTACTTTTTTTATTTGTGCTTTAAACATCACACTTCTTCCCAAGTTTCACTGATATCAGATGGAGAATACAAAAGTACGGAGGTAGAGTGGAGTGTCTTGTTTCCTCAGGAAAAATGCTTCCCTGGAGTTTTACTAGCTGCTGTTGCACAAAAGCAGTACAGATGTAAATACACCTGTTTAAGCAATTTGTGCACTGAAGCTGATACTTTTGTGTGCAATGTAATTTAGAACATATTGTGTTTAATCAAAAATATTAAACTGTGCAGGGGACGATATTCCATCCTGCTTTCATGAGATCTGTCTAATCATGGATTACGCTCCTTAAAAAACATGCCTCTTCTCTTCACTGGGAATTCTACCTGAATTATGCATACTGGGCATGTGCTCCTCAAATGTCCCTTCATAAACAAACAAGCAGGTTTTGTCTTATTTCTTTATCACCCCCCATCAGCTGCTCTACTGCCCAGTGTGGTTATTAAACCTAGGTCACAGGGGTTGTAGTCAGTGCTTTATGCCTTTATGCCAAGGGACCATGCTTTGACTTTACGGGAAAGTATTACTGCATGTGCATAACAGCAGTGCAATCCTAAAGCCATCAGGAAACGCAACAACAATGATTAGAAGGGTGGCAGGAGTCTGAGAAGAAAGCCAGTTATTAGTTCAAGAATATTTTTTTTGTTCCAGATTTGAGGAATCCTACATTGTGTACTCCTTTCCTGCCTAATCCCCGTATTCCTTACATCTGGTTCTGAAATAAGAATGCATCTTTGTCCTTTGATGACAAATCTTAGTTTTTGCACAAAATGACATACCTAGTGTTTTTACATTTCATTTAAAAATACGCTGTGCATGTCTGTAGATAACATAGCTTTCTGATCTGTTAGTATGTGTGCAGATTATATTGTGGCCTGTTTTGTATGGGTTATTGATAAAAAGTAAATGCCTTCATTAATTTGGGGAACAGATTATATTTTGCTGATGAGAAATTTCAGTTGAACTTTGAATAGCACCTAATAACATCTCTACTAAACTGTAACAGACAGAAACACATAAAACTGAAATAATCATATAGAAATATACTAACACTGGCATCCACTCAAAAAAAACAATGAAATTTGAACTTTAAGATGAAATGCATTACAAATTCAAGCCTACATATACCAAAAACAAAATAATTTGTTTTTGTTTGTTTCTTTCGGCTTTTCCCGGTTAGGGGTCGCCACAGCGGAGCTCCAGTCCGCTAATGATTGGCAGTAGATTTTGACGTACTGGCTTGCTGGGCCTAATGCACAACCTTTAACAAAGGAACGCCCATTCACGCATGTCACCACACAGAAGATGCTCTAACTAAGAATCGAATGGGCAACGTCTAAATGTGAGGCGACAACGCTACCGCAGCACCACCACCGCAGTACCAAAATAATGCTAAGATAAAATGCCAGCAAATCCAAGCCCAAACTTTGTATAAAATGCCAAACACAAAAACAAAACACAGACCATAAACTATAAGTAGCAGAAAAACCAAGGATGAAAGCAGTACAGATGTAAATACACCTGTTTAAGCAATTTGTGCACTGAAGCTTATACTTTTGTGTGCAACGTAATTTAGAGCATATTGTGTTTAATCAGAAATATTAAACTGTGCAAGGGACGATATTCCATCCTGCTTTCATGAGATCTGCCTAATCATGGATTATGCCCCTTAAAAAACATGCCTCTTCTCTTCACTGGGAATTCTACCTGAAAATTTAACAAATTCCATGTCTGACATGCAACAAGAAAAATGATTCACTTGTCTCCATGATATTGTTGACTTATAAACTGGAATGTCATTTGTTGAGCTTGGCTTTAACAAATCTTATGAGCCATAATTTTGTGTTTTACTATGAGCTATTGGTGTTCTTCAAATATACTGCAATTCAAAAGACTATAGGATCACAAACCACACAACCTCAATGGCATTATTTCCTTTATATGAAAGGGGGGAAAAAGACAGCTTTTTATTGTCTTTGCATCAAGTTTGTCTCAGGTGCATCCCCCAAACAAGACATAGGTGGAACAATTACAGACGGATATGTTTTCCTTTCTTTCCTCTCATAACATGGTACTTACATTTATAATAATACTACTGTATTAGGAAATGTTGCAGACATTTGTCTACATACAGCACCCCACAGATGATGTGGTTTTGTCCAAAAACAAACTGCTGAGAAGACAAACAAGGTGAAGGCCCAGTCTTTTATTCGCCTCAAATAAAACTGTAAACGCTTTCGCTCTCGTGATGAGAATGCTTCTTCAGATGTAAAATAAACCAACACCATTAATAAAACCTGTGTGTAAAAGATATCATTAAAATGCTTTATTAGCCTAGTTTTAATGTTTTATGTAGGGACATCATGAATATTTATGCCTTTAAGATTTTTCTTTGGGTTAATGGATGTGATCACATGATCAGTGATTTCCTTATTTAAACTTTGTTGTGTTGTTTTATTTTATGTCTGAAGAAGCGTTCTCATTATGAACGCGAAAGCGCTTACAGTTTTATTTGAGACGAATAAAAGATTGTGCCTTCACCTCGTCTTCTCAGCAGTTTGTTTTTGGATTTACGTTTTTTTCTGTTTTGGGGTTTACATTTTTTTCTGTGAGAGACTTCATCCTTGTTTTTTTCAGCTACTTATAGCTTATGGTCTGTGTTTTGTTTTTGTGTTTGGCATTTTATACAAAGTTTGGGCTTGGATTTGTAGGCATTTCATCTTAGCATTATTTTGTTTTTGGTATATGTAGGCTTGAATTTGTAATGCATTTCATCTTAAAGTTCAAATTTCATTGTTTTTTTTTTTTTTGAGTGGTTGCCAGTGTTATTATATTTCTATATGATTATTTCAGTTTTATGTGTTTCTGTCTGTTACAGTTTAGTAGAGATGTTATTAGGTGCTATTCAAAGTTCAACTGAAATTTCTCATCAGCAAAATATAATCTGTTCCCCAAATTAATGAAGGCATTTACTTTTTATCAATAACCCATACAAAACAGGCAACAATATAATCTGCACACATACTAACAGATCAGAAAGCTAGGTTATCTACAGACATGCACAGCATATTTTTAAATGAAATGTAAAAACACTAGGTATGTCATTTTGTGCAAAAACTAAGATTTGGCATCAAAGGACGAAGATGCATTCTTATTTCAGAACCAGACGTAAGGAATATGGGGATTAGGCAGGAAAGGAGTACACAATGTAGGATTCCTCAAATCTGGAAAAAAAAAATATTCTTGAACTAATAACTGGCTTTCTTCTCAGACTCCTGCCACCCTTCTAATCATTGTTGTTGCGTTTCCTGATGGCTTTAGGATTGCACTGCTGTTATGCACATGCAGTAATACTTTCCCGTAAAGTCAAAGCATGGTCCCTTGGCATAAAGGCATAAAGCACTGACTACAACCCCTGTGACCTAGGTTTAATAACCACACTGGGCAGTAGAGTAGCTGATGGGGATGATAAAGAAATAAGACAAAACCTGCTTGTTTGTCTATGAAGGAACATTTGAGGAGCACATGCCCAGTATGCATAATTCAGGTAGATTTCCCAGTGAAGAGAAGAGGCATGTTTTTTAAGGGGCATAATCCATGATTAGACAGATCTCATGAAAGCAGGATGCACAGACTTCAAATATACCCCCCATTGTAAGCCTGCCTTGAAAAACTACAGGAGAAATGTGGTGGGAACAGTCGGGATGTAAGATAAAAATGAACAACTCACACAATGGATGATAGATTAGCTCCACTCCCACCACACAACCCTCATCACAAGGAGGGACAAATGAAGTACAGGGCTGTGGAGAAACAAATAGATCAGCTGGGCAAGATAGAAAAAATATTCAGTGTCCAAAAACTGGGGATTAGAACAAAAAAAAATGTAATTAGCAACCAAAAAAAAAACTCATTTGTTCCTACATGAAACTTGTTTTATGAAGCACACATGCCTCACAGCATTGACTAAGCAGACCCAGGTAGTAATAAACAGCTAAATAGGTATATTAATGATAAACAGTGTGAAGAGGGACAAACAGTAGACATCATGGAGTGTGATGTGGCAGCACACAGATGGTTAGACTACATCAGAAGTGCACACAGCAATGAGGAGTACAATTATTTCAGTGACCAGGGAAGTGGATTTACTCCGAAAAAGCCAGGGGGCTGTTAACAAACTGTGTCTGCATGGCAAGACTGTCATTTGTTCAGGCATAATACATTCCTTATGACTAATAGCACCTAAGGCTGCAAGGGTATTTAATTAGCATCATTTGGCTACCAGCACTTCAAGGATAACAGACCCATTTCCAGTTCCATCGATAACAGTAACAAATGTATCACATGCACTGCAAAAAAGGCATCATTTACTTTTAAATCAAAAGGAAAGCCTCAGTAGCAAACTGAAAGCCTTCAGTCTGGTTATAAAATAAAGAATTGGTGACTGGATGTTAATGATTATGTCATAAAACAGTAGAATATATTATCCTATCTCTGTGAAATAAGAAAGCAACAGGACAGTGTACCTGAACTCCACTACAGTATTAAGTATGAAGAGGCAAGGTAAGGAGGTGAGAGTGCTTTGGGGTGTAAATGAAATATAAGGTGAAAACTGAAATTGATAAAAAATATAATTAAAATTAATTTTTGTTTGTTAGCCATATAAACCTCCTGGAGGCAATTCCATTGTTTCGTGGGTAACCCACGAACACTGTATATTTAAGTGATTTGCTCAGAGAGGCACAGTAGATAAACAGAGGCTAAAGGAAATCAAACTTAGGACTAGAGGATGAAGGCCATTAGCAGCTGATATTGTTAACTCACATCAATATCCTGTTGACACAAGTAAGGATTTTCAAAATAAATAATTGCCCCAAATACGATGGATGGTATTAGCTGATACTGGATGAACAAGTGGCCTCACTATCTGTGGAAGCCCATTATGGCCTATCCCACTGGCCTGCTGTTTTCTATATATAAATTACTGTGCTATAAATAAATTAAGTAAAATAATTCTACTGTCACATACCTGATACTCATATTATATCTCAACCCAGTACACAGTACATCTATTAAAATAACAGTTTATAGTTTAATGTCACAAATAAGATTGACTACATTCCATAATGTCAATCTATTTTTCTGTTTTTCTCTCTCTGGTATATATAGATATAAATATATATATGCAGTTTTCCTGCAGTAAGGTCTCCTTGTTTTTTTCTTTTTCTTTTTACAATTTGAAAAGATTGATCTTCTGAAATATTGATCATATGTATGCAGTTTTCCTGCAGTAAGGTCTCCTTGTTTTTTTCTTTTTCTTTTTACAATTTGAAAAGATCGATCTTCTGAAATATTGATCATATGGTCTTGAGCATATGGTCTTCGATATTTCAGCAGTTCAATGTTTTCAAATGTAACGGCTCTTGCCACCCCTATATTGCCTTTTTTAGGCAAGGTTCAAATGACAAATTCACCACCATAATAGGTACAAGCAAGCAAAATCTGAGGGTAATGCTATTCGATGCTAGAAGTCTAAACCTCAAAATGTACTCACTCGAGGCACTCCTTAAAATGGAGAACATCGATATCTGTGCAGTGACAGAGACCTGGTTCAAAGCTCCAGAGAGCACCCCTGCATTACCAGGCTATAATTCATACCACACCTTTCGGCCACCAAACCCGGACCGAAACAGTAAAGGTGGAGGCATGTCCATATTCATTAAGGATATCCACACCTCCAAGCTAGTTGCTCAGCATAATGCATCTGAGGTTATCCAAGTTCAACTAACTCTGGTCAAAACCGCAATCCAGATTGTAGCTTGCTACAGACCCCCCACCATGCCCCAGGAGTCCCACTCCTCTTTTCTTGATACACTGAAAAATATTAAGGTACAACCCAACACCCTAATAATGGGTGATTTCAACTACCCCACCATTAACTGGGGAAACTACTCATGTACCAACTCTTTTGCTCAATGTTTTCTGGAATTCATCAATTCCAACGCCTTGGATCAACTTATCCACACCCCCACCAGGGGCAGCAGTATCCTAAACTTGGTCACCACCAACATGGGTGACCGGTGTTCCACACCAGAGGTCAGCTCCTCGTTGGTCAGATCCAACCACAAGCTAATCTGCCTAGACATCCACATCCCGCTCCCACCCCCCATTAGGAAAGCAACTGTAAAAAAATTCTCCAAAGCCAACTTCACGCTTCTTAAGACAGAAGTGGCAAACTTCACGACACCCATGCAGAAGGACAATGGAGGTACGACTGCTGAATCCTACACAAATGCACTTTATAAGCACTTACATGAGTGCATGGATCGTGCCATCCCTAACAGAACCAAGATGCTATCCTCCAAAAAAAGGAAGCCAATATGGTGGTCTTCTGCCATAAACAAACTCTACAAGAGAAGAAAGAAACTGTTGCAAAAAAGAGTAAAATCCCATGATTGGAGGAACTCCCTGGTCAGCCTCAGTAAGAATCTGAGATCCCTCATAAAATCCTCCATGATTCTAAAGACAACCACAAAGCATTCTATAGCTATGTCAAGAATCTCAACGGCAACACTCAGATCTGCTCTGAGTTACAGCACAATGACACTAAATATACAGAACCAACTGATATTGCCAACATCCTGGCAGATAGGTTCAGTGCTAACTTTACCCCCTCTCACCCCCTAAAGGGCCCATCTTTATAGTGAAAGAATGCAAAGTTCCTGTAACAACGGCTGCACAGGTAAAAACCTCACTCTCCAAAGCCAAGAACACAGCATCCATGGGACCTGACAACATCCCAAGTTGCCTTCTACATGAACTACAGAATGAACTGGCACCCCACCTAAGTACCATGTTCAATCATAGCCTCACCTCAGGCTTTGTGCCCATTGAATGGCGCACCACGACAGTTATCCCACTCCACAAGGGGGGGGCCACAACAGACCCTGGGAACTACCGCCCCATTAGCCTGATGAGCCTGGTCTGCAAGGCCGTGGAACGCATCATCATGGAACTCATAAACAAAGACATTGGAGATCTCCAAATCTGGACCCCACACAGTTCGGGTTTGTAAAAGGCAGAGCATGTCTTCTAAACCTGATAGACTTCTTTCAAGCAGACACCAAAGCCATAGATGAGGGTAAGGTGGTTCACACAGCCTATCTAGATCTCGCCAAGGCATTCAACACCATCCCCCCTCTGGAATTATAGATAAACTCACTAAACTAGGTATAAATCCCTATTGTTGCCAACTGGCTTACTGACAGAACCCACACTGTGAAAGGAGCAGACTCCAAATCAGACTTCAGACCAGTGACAAGTGGAGTACCAAAGGGTTCAGTCCTGGGTCCTCTCCTGTTTGGTATCTACTTCTCTGAAGTACAGGCTAACACAGAAGGTCTTTGGCTAACTAAATTTGCAGATGACTGCAAACTAGGAGCCATAATAGAAACTCCTAACCATGTGGACATCCTACAAAAGGGCCTCACTGAGACAGATGCCTGGTGTCAAAGCCATGGTCTCAAGCTCAATGCCAAAAAGTGCATTGTCATCCCCTTTGGTAAAAACTCTGTACCAATGAACTACCACATAGGTGGTAGTCTACTTAACACCAAAAGTGTGATAAGAGACCTTGGGACACAGGTGGACAGTAGTCTCTCCTTTGATAATCACATCACCACAGTGGTCAGGAAATCCTTCTATGTGGCACACCTCATCACAAAAGGTTTCTCATCCAGAAAAAAAGAGGTCATTGTTCCCCACTGCTCATCACTCAATAGACACATTACACAGTACAAGCCCCTTTTGGTATGTACCTCACAAAACATCTACAACAACTGGAAAGGCCGCAGAAATACCTCACAAAGAGGATTACTGGCCTCAAACAGATGCCCTACGCAGACCGACTCAAAAAACTCCAGCTTTACTCCATCACATATCACCTACTCAGAGGCAATCTCTGCCTAACATACAAAGCTATATCAAACCCAGAGCTGTTGGACATGCTCCACTTAAAGAAATCCCAATCCCTCCAAGCTACACGCTCTAGGGACCTAAACCTTGTCACCACAATAAACAGAACATGCTGGAGGGATAGATTCCTGTCCCAGAGACTTCCCATACTCTGGAACAGACTACCTATCTATGTCAAACACAGCTCCTCCTTAGCACTCTTCAAGAAAAATCTTGATGACTGGATGGGAAATAGGAAATTCACCTCGGGGATAACTTCTATGGTTCTGCTTGACAGGGGCACAGGAAAATAATTTTCTTGGGTGGAAAAGCCAGGGTACATTTTGGCTAGGCTTGTATAGGTCCTAGGGCCAATAGCCTAGTACCTACCTATAAACCTATGAGAACATATATGGGTCTTGAAGATACTAATGCATAAAGTTACCCGAAAGTGAAATAACATACTTAAAGTAAGGGCTGGGGCTTCACCTGAAGCACAGTTCCTTAATTTATATAACTGGAAATTCAGTATGGATAAACTATGAAGACCATAAATGGATGATTTAAAATATACATAATGTAAGCAATGTACACAAAATCCTGGAAAGTTGGACGTAAATAAATTTAAGAGGACACTCCTTAGTAACTTCAGAAAGAGGTACCCCAGAAATACACTAAAACTTCTGAACAGCTAGTTGTGGCAGAAGAACTTTTATTACTAAGTAACTTTGCAGATTCTAAGTGTAATAATAAACCTTCATCTAAGGATACTTGTGTGCCTGTAATAAAGAAAATGTGTAATCATTTGAAGATGTATGTCCTAGTTTCTCTACAAGACGACAAGCAGTCTAACAATTCCCAGTTACTGGCAGTAATAGTACACCTGTGAAAACTATTATCTCTACTAAGTAGTCTGGTAAACAAAGTATGCCTGAAAGTATACCAGACAAATGTAATAATTCTGAATTGAGTCATCTAGAAGTAGAGAATATGTATGTCAACTTACTCTGTAAATGCATTACTGCAGTGGGAGACAGAGAATTATTGGAATTGTTGGACTTAGGGAGCATTATGACACTGCTTCAATCACAATAAGCTTGCAAGCATAACAATTAGAAAAGGAAAACTCAAGTGATATGTGTACATGGAGACAAGATGGAATACTCTGCATCACAAGAGGAAATGCCGACTCTCTTGGGTAAGGTATTATTAGCATCCTGTACCTCTGGTACCTGATTTGTCTCACGGTGTGATCATTGTTAAAGACTTCCCCTAATTTTTTTTTTTATTTATCTTATTTAACATTTGTTGACTGGGAAAGTCCAACCAGGACAGAGACTATTTTCAACAGAAGCCCAGGGAGAAATGCTTCAAATGCGTGTCTTTGGAATACGGAAGGAAACTGAAGTACCTGGAAGAAACCCACATGAATGCAGAGAGGACATGCAGACTCTGCACAGAAAGCACCCCAGCTGAGAATCGAGCCATAGAACCTCTTGCTGTGAGGCAACAATATTAACCATTGCACCACCCAATTTAAAGAACTATGGAAGATGTAGGGAAAGGTTCATAGGTTCATAGGTAGGTACTAGGCTATCTGCCCGAGGGCATTTATAAGCCTAGCCAGAGTGTGTCAGCTTTCGCCGCCCCATTGATTAATTAACTGAGCCTCTGTCAAGAAGAGCCAATGAAGTGATCCCAGGGGTGTATTTTCTTTTACCCATCCACTCATCAAGGTTTCTCTTGAAGAGTGTTAGTGTGAGGGGCACTGCCTAATGTAGTTGGGAATTTTGTTCCAAAGCATGGGGAGTCTCTGTGACAGTAATCTATCCCTCCAGCATGTTTTATTTATTGTTGTGGCAAGGTTTAGCTCACTAGAGCGAGTGGCTCGCAGTGGCTTGGATTTCTTTAGGTGGAGCATGTCCATCAATTCGGAGTTGGACATGGCTTTGTAAGTCAGGCAGAGATCACCTCTGAGTAAGCTATATGCGACTAAGTACAGCTGGAGTTTTTCCAGTCGGGCTACATAGGACATATGTTTGAGGCCAATAATTCTCTTGGTGAGGTACTTTTGTGGTCTTTCCAGCTGTTGGAAGTGTCTTGTGAGGTACATCCCAAATGGGGCATTGTACTCTATGATGGGTCTGATGAGTGACGAGTAGAGGGGCACTATAACCTCTTTATTTCTAGATGCAAACCCTTTAGTAATTAGATGGGCTACATAGAAGGATTTCCTAACTACTTTGGCAATATGATTGTCAAAGTAGAGATTATTATCTACCTGAGTCCCCAGATCCCTTATTACCTCTTCTGTATTAAGAGGGCTGCCACCTATGTGGTAATTCATGGGTGTTTTGTTTTTCCCAAACGGGGTGACTATGCATTTTTTGGCATTTAGTTTGAGACCATGACTTTGACACCAAGTGCCTGTCTCAGGATTGTCCACACATACTGTAAGAAGTACATAGCCTCAGTAAAAAGACAAATGCACAGCTTGAATACACACAAGTAGGTAAGATTTGGCTCTGGCTGGAAAGGTAGGAAAATTTAATACATATTCTTGTCAAAAGACTCTCGTTATAGTACTAAAGGAAGAGAGTGTAGAGACTGACAGGAGAGGTGATTTTTACCTAAAAACACCCACTGTTAAAATGATAAAAGACATCAGAATGGAGACTGACAGTGAAGGTCGCTTAGTTAAGAATACACTAAGGAAAATGCCACTGAGGAAAGGATAGCAGGCTCTATACTGAAGTAAACGAAAAAAAGCGAAACCTAAAGTCTGAAGTTTCTCCATGTTGTGTCAAAGTAGAGAGCCAGCCAGCAGTACGACTGTCAGAGAAAAGCGGTAGAACAAACCCAGAAAAAGGAAAAAAGGAAGCAGCCATTGTATTCAATGGCAGAAAATTATTTTCCAGAGTTATCCCTTATAGGGGATGAACTACTTGAAGCAGAAACGCCAGCATCTGTCTTTGTAGATGAAGATGCCATAACTTCCACTTCACATCAGAATACTAAGGAAAATATTAGCTTGGCTAACCTCTGGGTATACTATGTCAATTTCAAGAACATTCCGTGGGAAGAAGATACACTAAGTAGAGTTAGAGAGAACAGAGAAAGTAGATGAGGAGACAAAAGTAACAGAATAAGATCATTATATACCTCTATATTGAGCTAAGAAATTACCTGATGTACATGATAACCAAAGAGAGATGGAACAGCTACAAAAGCGGATTTTGGTCTTAAACCATTGTAATAAATAGTAATAAAATTAGAACATAACTACATTTGGATGTCTTGGTTGGCCATTTAGGTATGTACAAGACAGAGATTAGCATTTTGGCTAGATTGTATTACCTTGATATTATATAGGACATGGAGAAGTTTTATGCAGCTTGCCAACAGTGTCAAAAGATAATACCCAGTCCAGGATTGAAAACTACTCTGGTACTCTTGTCCATCGTAAAGACCACTTGTGAACACCTAGCAATGGGTACTGTGGGTCCACTTATAAAATCAAATAATGGCCATCGGTTATTCCCGTAATTATGCTTATGTAATAACATTTCTACATGTAATACTCCTGCAAAGAGCTGATGCAAATTTCATAACAAAAGCACTAATTATACTGTTTTTAAGGTAAGAATCCCCCAAGAAAATCTTTCTTACCAAGGCATCCCAATCAGTTATAGAATGATTCATGAAGCTGGTCAAAATTCTAAAGTGCAATAGCTAAGGACATCTGTATACCACCCTCAAACAGACGGGATAGTTGAATGCTTTAACAAAACTGTAATGTCTGTATTAGGAAAAGCCATACTGCTATACAGAAAAAAAAAACTGGGACAACTACTACCATATCTTCTATTCATTGCAGTATTTACACCTTTTAAATTGCTATATGGCAGACATCCACAGGGCTTGATAGTGATTGAAAAAATATGGAAAGGGGAAAATATACCTTTTAAAAATGTGATAGACATATCATGGATCCACAGGGCAAGTTTAAGGGCTGTAATGTATGCAGTAAAAAACACATGGAGTGGGCACAAAAGGCGCAACACAAAGCATATAACATCAATGTCCAGAGTTCGAGCCAGGAAATAAAGTACATGTGTTAGTGCCCAATGCTGAAAATAAATTCCTTACAAAATGGTAAGGCCCTTTTGAAGTTATACAGAAAGTAATTGTAGTAAATTATAAGGTGAACCAAAAGGAAACCAGAAGAGCTGTACCACATAAATGTTTTGAAACCATGGAGAGAAATTGAAGTTTTTGTACCTAGTATGGTTCCCCAATCATTCCCTGAAGTCACTGTATGGGAGACACTATCAGGGTTTTAGAAACAAGTAGTGAAATAATCTGTACTGGTAAATATAAGGACACATTCTCAGAATAGTTTAGTTAAACCATTTTAATTCAGCAACATGTATAATCTGCGTTTGGAGAGAAGTTAAGCTGAAAATTAAATACCAGAGCCCCAGTGCCAAACATTAAAGAACAAAGTATGGAAAATCCTTAAACTTGCAGTTATAGAAAAATCCCAGAATGAGCAGAACAGTCATTGTACTGCCCCCCCCAAGCCTAATGATTCTGTAATGTTTGGCAATGACTTCAGGAAGTAAAGTAGCATATCTAATTTAATCTCCCATGTCCCGAGTGGAAAATTGAGAAAGTGAGCAAGGCTATTTCTTATCCACTTTAGACATGACAAAAGACTATTGGCAAATCTCTTTAACCCCAGCTGTTAATGAAATATACATCACATTCCACACCAGATACACTTTTTCTTTATAGTTTCATGCCTTTTGGTTTCCATGGAGCACCTGTAATGTTTTGGAGGCTGGCAGATAAAATTCTTAGACCCACACTAGAAATGCTACACTCAACCAGAATTACGTTGTAATATTACTTGAAAATTGGGAAAACTATCTAGCTAAGGTTCGAACTTTATAAATTATCTGCATCAAGCTGGATTGGCAGTTAACTCAGCTAAGTACTAGGCCAAGAGTTATTAAAACCACAGACTGAAAAAGTTGTAGCAGTAAAAAAATTGTCCCACACCAATCAATAAAAAGAAGTCAAGCCTTTGGGGCCTGGATAGTTATTATCAGAAGTCTGTTCCTGATCTTTGTTACTATTGCTTACCCTTCAGTGACCTCTTAATGAAATATAGCATTTGCAATGAGTGAAACAAAATCTCCAAGCTAAAATATTTAAAATTCCCATGGCTTTCGTTGTTCCTGAAGATGTAAATTTATACCATCTGTTGCACTTCCACCACTTACCCTGACAAATCAGCACTCCTCTTAACTTTCATAAAAATAACTATAAACAACTTAAAGCTTGAAAAAAAGCTACAAGTAATATGAAATGTTATTTACCTCAGTTTTCCTTGTCCTAGAAGCTATAATCCACTCTTCTGAAGTCACAACCATTTTGAAATGAGAAATGACAAGGCAGCCATTCTTCCAAGGTGAGCAGAGACTTCCCAATCCAGACAAAAGTGACTCACAAGCTGAGATCCAAGGTGAGCAGAGACTTCCCATGCAGACAGGAGAGCCTCACATGCTGAGATTGAAGGTGAGCAGAGACTTCCCATGCAGATAGGAGAGCCTCACATGCTGAGATCCAAGGTGAGCAGAGAATTCCCATGCAGGCAGGAGTACCTCACAAGCTGAGGTCCAAGGTGAACAGAGACTTTGCATGCAGACAAGAGTGATTCACATGCTGAGGTCAAAGGTGAGCAGAGACTTCCCGAGCAGACAGGTGTGCCTCACATGCTGAAATCCAAGGTGAGCAGAGACTTCCCATGTAGATAGGAGTGCCTCACATGCTGAGATCCAAGGTGAACAGAGACATCCCAATGCAGAAAGGAGAACTTCACATACTGAGATCCAAGGTGAGCAGAGACTTCCCATGCAGACAGGAGAGCCTCACAAGCTGAGATCCAAGGTGAGCAGAGACTTCTCATGCAGACAGGAGTGCCTCACAAGCTGAGATCCAAGGTGAGCAGAGATGTCCCATGCAGACAGGAGAGCCTCACATGCTGAGATCCAAGGTGAGCAGAGACTTCCCATGCAGAAAGGAGTGGCTCACAAGCTGAGATCCAAGGTGAGCAGAGACTTCCCATGCAGACAGGAGTGCCTCAAAAGCTGATAGTCAAGGTGAGCAAAGACTTCCTATGCAGACAGGAGTGCCTGACAAGCTGAGATCCAAGATGGTCAGGGACTTCCCATGCAGACAGGAGAGCCTCACATACTGAGATCCAAGGTGAGCTGAGACTTCAGTGCAGACAGGAGTGCCTCACAACCTGAGATACAATATAAGCAGACTTCCCATGCAGACAGGAGTGCCTCACATGCTAAGATCCAAGGTGAGCTGAGACTTCAGTGCAGACAGGAGTGCCTCACAACCTGAGATCCAATATAAGCAGACTTCCCATGCAGACAGGAGTGCCTCACATGCTGAGAAACAAGGTGAGCAGAGACTTCCCATGCAGACAGGAGTGCCTCAAAAGCTGATAGTCAAGGTGAGCAAAGACTTCCTATGCAGACAGGAGTGCCTGACAAGCTGAGATCCAAGATGGTCAGGGACTTCCCATGCAGACAGGAGAGCCTCACATACTGAGGTCCAAGGTGAGCTGAGACTTCAGTGCAGACAGGAGTGCCTCACAACCTGAGATCCAATATAAGCAGACTTCCCATGCAGACAGGAGTGCCTCACATGCTGAGAAACAAGGTGAGCAGAGACTTCCCATGCAGGCAGGAGTGCCTCAGAAGCTGAGCTCCAAGGTGAGCTGAGACTTCAATGCAGACAGGAGTTCCTCACAAGCTGAAATCCAAGGTGAGTAGAGACTTCCCATGAAGACAAAAGTGCCTCACATGCTGAGATCCAAGGCGAGCAGAGACTTTCCATGCAGACAGGAGTGCCTCACATGCTAAGATCCAAGGTGAGCAGAGACACCCCATGCAGACAGGAGTGCCTCACAAACTGAGATCCAAGGTGAGCGGAGACTTCCCATGCAGACAGGAGTGCCTGAAAAGCTGAGATTCAAGGTGAACAGAGACTTCCTATGCAGACAGGAGTGGCTGACAAGCATGTCCAAGGGTCAGCTTCCGTTGATTTCTCCTGTCCACCTGGTGAATCTGGGTATATTGGGGCAATGCAGCAATTCCCTCATGTACACAGACAACCGTCTCCTCCTACCACCCAGCACTACAACCTGTGAGAGATGCACTTACATAGCCAAACTGGAAGCAACACTCTCTCCACCCAAGATTGTGCTAGACAGTCAAGAGGGGAAGATTAATACCCCCACTACACCTCAAGCAACACATGGCCCTTCTAAACTCCCACCACCAACGCCCACACATAGCAACACTAAATCCACATATGCAGAGGCTCTTAACTGTAACCTGCCCAGGCAACAAGAACCTCCAAAGCTGAAACACAAACAAACACCAATCACAACCAAAATGCACATAGCTCACAACACCAGTGTGCCACCCAGCAACATCCCCTAAGGCAAGAAAACGTACCTAACACTTTAGTCATAGGTGATTCTATAGTCAGGCACACTGATGTCCCACTCACCAGACTGAACAAGGATAAAATTACAGTGAGCTGCCTGTTGGGTGCCAGGATCCGCCACATAACTCATGCACTCAAGTCACTCCACAAGTACAAATATGACTCTGTCATTGTCCATGTTGGAGTGAATGACTTGAGACGTACCTCCCTGGACTACATGAAAAGAGACATGGAAGAGCTCTCAGATTATGTGGCCCAGACAAGTATGACCCTAGCCCTGAGTAGCATCTTGCCTTCGCCCAGAACAATACCACAATATAAGGACAAAATGATTGGCTTTCACAATTGGCTAAGCTTCTGGTGTCATTCAAAGGAGATCCAGTATCTGTCTGCCTGGTATGACATGATCGACAGACCACGATGCTTTGCCAGAGATGGTCTGCACCTGTCACCCCTGGGATTCAGGTTACGGGCTAAGGCTCTTGTCACCCCTATAGTGCCTTTTTTAGGCAAAGTTCAAAGGACAAAACCACCACCGTAACAGGTACAAGCATGCAAAATCTGAAGGTAATGCTACTCAATGCTAGAAGTCTAAACCTCAAAATGCACTCTCTCAAGGCACTCCTAAAAATGGAAAACATCGATATCTGTGCAGTAACTGAGACCTGGTTCAAGGCTCCAGAGAGCACCCCTGCAGTACCAGGCTACAACTCTTACCACACCTTTCAGCCACCAAACCAGGATTGAAACACTAAAGGTGGAGGAGTGTCCATATTTACCAAGGATATTCACACCACCAGGTTAGTTGCTCAACACAATGTGTCTGAAATTCTCCAGGTGCAACTAACACTAGGTAAGACTGCAATCCAAATTGTAGCTTGCTAGAGATCCCCCACTATGCCCCAAGATTCTCACTACACCTTTCTAAACATACTTGAAAATATTAATATACAACCAAACACCCTAATACTGGGTGATTTCAACTACCCTGCCATTAATTGGGAAAAATACTCATGCACCAACACCTTTGCCCAACGGTTCTTGGAATTCATAAATTCCAATGCCCTGGATCAACTAATCCATAGTCCCATCAGGGGCTCCAATATCCTAGACCTGGACATTACCAATATGGGAAATCAATGCTCCACACCTATGGTCACCCCCTTGTTGGTTAGGTCAGACCATAAGCTAATCACCCTTAACATCCACATCCCACCCCCACCCCCCCAGTAAGGTAACTGCCATAAAAAACTTCTCCAAGGCCAACTTCATGCTACTCAAGTCAGAAGTTACAAACTTCATGACACCCATGCAGACGGGAACTGAAAGTTCGACTGCTAAGTCCTACACTAAGGCACTGTACGAGCACATCCACTCATGCATGAATTGTGCCATCCCAAATAGAACCAAGATGCTCTCCTCCAAAAAAAGGAAGCCAATCTGGTGGTCCCCTGCCATAAACAAACTTTACAACAAAAGGAAAAAACTGTTGCAGAAAAGAGGAAAATCCGAGGATGCAAAAAACTCCCTTACCAGCCTCATTATGAAGCTGAGATCCCTCATAAAATCCTCCAGAGCTAGTTATGAAAACAAAATTGCCAAAGAGTCTAAAGGCAACCACAAGGCGTTCTATAACTATGTCAAGAATCTAAAAGGCAATGCTCAGATCTGCTCTGAGCTGCAACAGAATGGCATTAAATATACTGATCCCAAGGATATTGCCAATATCCTGGCAGATCGATTCAGTGCCAACTTCACCCCCCTCTCACCCCCTAAATGGTCCATCTCAATACTGGAAGATTGCCAAATTCTGGTAATAATGGCCACACAGGTAAAAAATGCACTCTCCAAAGCTAAGAATACAGCATCCATGGGACCAGATGACATCCTGGGCTGTGTACTACATGAACTACAAAATGAACTGGCACCTCACCTAAGTGTCATGTTTAATCATAGCCTCACCTCAGCCTTCATGCCCACTGAGTGGCGCACAGCTACAGTTACCCCACTCCACAAGGGGGGATCCACCTTGGATCCCGGGAACTATGGCCCCATCAGTCTGATGAGCCTGATCTGCAAGGCCATGGAAGTATTATCATGGAACTTATAAACAAAGACATTGGCAACCTTAAAACACTGGACCCCATCCAGTTTGGGTTTGTAAAGGGCCAATCTTGTCTCCTGAACCTTACTGACTTCTTCGAATCAGTCCCCAGAGTCGTGGATGAGGGTAAGGCAGTCCACACAGCCTATCTGGACCTCGCCAAGGCCTTTGACACCATCCCCCACTCTGGAATCATAGATAAACTTACTAAGCTGGGCATTAATCCCTACATCACTCGATGGGTTGCCAACTGACTTACTGACAGAACCCACACTGTAAAAGTAGCTGACTCCAAATCCAGCTCCAGACAAGTGACAAGTGGAGTACCTCAGGGTTCAGTCCTGGGACCTCTCTTGTTTGACATCTACTTCTCTGAAGTACAGGCCAACACTAAGGGACTCTGGCTAATAAATTTCGCAGATGACTGCAAACTGGAAGCCATTATTGAATCCCCAGATGATGTGGATACTCTACAAAAGGGCCTTACAGAAACAGATGCTTGGTGCCAGAGCCATGGGCTCAAGCTCAATGCCAAGAAATGTATAGTTATCCCCTTTGGGAAAAAAACATGTACCCATGAATTATCACATAGGTGGCAGTACACTAAACACTGAAAGTGTGATAAGAGACTTAGGGACACAGGTGGACAGTGGTCTCACCTTCAATAGCCACATCACCACAACAGTCAGGAAATCCTTCTATGTGGCACACCTCATCACTAAGGGCTTTTCATCCAGAAAAAAAGAGGTCATTGTCCCACTGTACTCATCCCTCATTAGAACCATTATAGAATACAACGCTCCATTTCGTATGTACATCTCAAGACATCTGCAACAACTGGAAAGGCCACAGAAATACCTCACTAAAAGAATCACAGGCCTAAAGCAGATGCCCTATGCTGACCGCCTTAAAAAACTCCAGCTATACTCTGTCACATATCGTCTACTCAGAGGTGATCTCTGCTTAACATACAAGGCCATGTCAAACCCAGATTTGTTGGACATGCTACACTTAAAAAAATCACAATCCCTCAGAGCCACATGCTCCAGGGATCTAAATCTTGTCATCACAATAAACAAAACATGCTGGAGGGATAGATTCCTGACCTCGAGACTCCCCAGACTCTGAAATAGACTGCCCATACACATCAAGCAGAGCGCCTCTTTGGCCCTCTTCAAAAGGAACCTTGATGATAGGATGGGAGAAAGGAAATTCACCCCAGGGATCATGTCAGTCGCCCTGCTAGCCAGGGGTCCAGGGAAGTAAATAGTGTGGAAAGAAATAGTCAGGGAATTGTTATGGATAGGCTTTTTATAGGCCCTAGGTCCGATAGCCTAGTACCAACCTATGAACATATGAACCTATGAGATCCAAGGTGATCAGAGACATCCCATGCAGACAGGTGAGCTTTACATACTGAGATCCAAGGTGAGCTAAGACTTCAGTGCAGACAGGAGTGGCTCACAAGCTGAGATCCAATGTGAGCAGACTTCCCATGCAGACAGAAGTGCCTCACAAGCTGAGATCCAAGGTGAGCAGAGACTTCCCAAGCAGACAGGACTGCCTCACATGCTGTGATCCAAGGTGAGCAGAGACTTCCCATGCAGACAGGAGTGCCTCAAATGTTGAGATCTAAGGTGAGCAGAGACTTCCCATGCAGACAGGAGTGCCTCACATGATGTGATCCAAGGTGAGCAGAGACTTCCTATGCAAACAGGAGTAGCTGACAAGCTGAGATCCAATGTGGTCAGAGACTTCCCATGCAGACAGGAGAGCCTTGCATGCTGAGATCCAAGGTGGGCAGAGACTTCCCATGCAGAAAGGAGTGCCTCACAATCTGAGATCCAAGGTGAGCGCAGACTTCCCATGCAGACAGGAGTGCCACACAAGCTGCGATCCAAGGTGAGAAGAGACTTCCAATGCAGAAAGGAAGGCCTTGCATGCTGAGATCGAAGGTGAGGAGAGACTTCCCATGCAGACAGGAAAGCCTCACATGCTGAGATCCAAGGTGTGCAAAGACTTCCAATGCAGAAAGGAGTGGCTCACAAGCTAAGATCCAAGATGAGCAGAATCTTCCCATGCAGAGAGGAGTACCTGACAAGCTGAGATCCAAGGTGGTCAGACTTCCCATGCAGACAGGTGAGCCTCACATACTGAGATACAAGGTGAGCTGAGATTTCAGTGCAGGCAGGAGTACCTCACAACCTTAGATCCAATGTAAGCAGACTTCCCATGCAGACAGGAGTGCCTCACATGCTGAGATCCAAGGTGAGCGGAGACTTCCCATGCAGACAGGAATGCCTCAGAAGCTGAGATCCAAGGTGAGCAGAGACTTCCCATGCAGACAGGAGTGCCTCACATGCTGAGATCCAAGGTGAGTAGAGACTTCCCATGCAGAAAAGAGTGCCTAACAAGCTGAGATCCAAGGTGAGTAAAGACTTCCTATGCAGGCAGGAGTGCCTCACAAGCTGAAGTCCATGGTGAACAAAGACTTCACATGCAGACAGGAGTGCATCACATGCTGAGGTCAAAGGTGAACAGAGACTTCCCATGCAAACAGGTATGCCTCACATGCTGAGATCCATTGTGAACAGAGACTTCCTGTGTAGGTAGGACTGCCTCACATTCTGAGATCCATTGTGAACAGACACTTCCCATGTAAATAGGAGTGCCTCACATGCTGAGATCCAAGGTGAACAGTGACTTCCCAATGCAGACAGGAGTACCTCACATGCTGAGATCCAAGGTGAGTAGAGACTACCCATGTAGATAGGAGTGCCTCACATGCTGAGATCCAAGTTGAGCAGAGACTTCCCATGCAGACAGGAGTGCCTGACAAGCTGAGATCCAAGGTGGTCAGAGACTTGCCATGCAAACAGGTATGCCTCACATGCTGAGATCCATTGTGAACAGAGACTTCCTGTGTAAATAGGAGTGCCTCACATGCTGAGATCCAAGGTGAACAGTGACTTCCCAATGCAGACAGGAGTACCTCACATGCTGAGATCCAAGGTGAGTAGAGACTACCCATGTAGATAGGAGAGCCACACATACTGAGATCCAAGATGAGCTGAGATTTCAGTGCAGACATGAGTGCCTCACAAGCTGAGATCCAATGTAAGCAGACTTCCCATGCAGACAGGAGTGCCTCACAAGCTGAGATCCAAGGTGAGCAAAGACTTCCCATGAGGACAGGAGTGCATCACGAGCTGAGATCCAAGGTGAGCAGAGACTTCTCATGCAGACAGGAGTGCCTCACATGCTGTGATCCAAGATGAGCAGAGGCTTCCCATGCAGACAGGTGTGCCTCACATGCTGAGATCCAAGGTGAGCAGAGACTTCCCATGCAGACAGCAGTGCCTCCCAAGCTGAGATCCAAGTAGAGCAGAGACTTCCCATGTAGACAAAAGTGCCTCATAAGCTGAGATACAAGGTGAGCAGAAACTTCCTATGCAGAAAGGTGTGCCACACATGCTGTGATCCAAGGTGAGCAGAGACTTCCTATGCAAACAGGAGTGCCTGACAAGCTGAGATCCAATGTGGTAATAGACTTCCCATGCAAACAAGAGAGCGTCACTTACTGAGATCCCAGGTGAGCTGAGACTTCAATGCAGACAGGAGTGCCTCACAAGCTAAGATCCAATATGAGTAAACTTCCAATGCAGACAGGAGTGCCTCACGTGTTGAGATCCAAGGTGAGCAGAGACTTCCCATGCAGACAGGAGTGCCTGACAAGCTGAGATACAAGGTGAAGAGAGACTACCCATGCAAACAGTAGTGCCTCACAAGCTAAGATCCAAGGTGAGCAAAGACTTCCCATGCAGACAGGAGTGCCACCCATGCTAAGATCCAAGGTGTGCGGGGACTTCCCATGCAGATAGGAGTGCGTCACAAGCTGAGATCCAAGTAGAGCAGCGACTTCCCATGCAGACAGGAGAGCCTCAGAAGCTGAGAATCAAGGTGAGCAGAGACTTCCCATGCAGACAGGAGTGCTTTACATGCTGATATCCAAGGTGAGTGAGACTTCCAGTGCAGAAAGGAGTGCCTCACATGCTGAGATCCAAGGTGACTAGAGACTTCCCATCCAGACAGGAATGCTGCACAAGCTGAGATCCAATGTGAGCAGAGACTTCCCATGCAGACAGAAGTTCGTCACATGCTGAGATCCCAGGTGAGCAGAGACTTCCCATGCAGACAAGTATGCCTTGCAAGCTGAGATCCAAGGTGAGCAGAGACTTCCTATGCAAGCAGGAGTGCCTCACATGCTGATATCCAAGGTGAGCTGAGACCTCAATGCAGACAGGAATGCCTAACAAGCTGAGATCCAAGTAGAGCAAAGGCCTCCCATGCAGACAGGAGAGCCTCACAAGCAGAGATCCTAGGTGAGCAGAGACTTCCTATGTAAACAGGAGAGCCTGAAATGCTGAGATCCAAGGTAGTCAGAGACGTCCCATGCATACATGAGAGCCTCACATACTGAGATTCAAGGTGAGCTGAGACCTCAATGCAGACAGGAGTGCATCACAAGCTGAGATCCAAGGTGAGCAGAGACTTCCCATGCAAACAGGAGTGCCTCACAAGCTGAGATCCAATGTGAGCAAACTTCCCATGCAGAGAGTAGTGCCTCACATGCCGAGATTCAAGGTAAGCAGAGACATCCCATGCAGACAGGACTGCCTGAAAAGCTGAGATCCAAGGTGAGGAGAGACTTCCCATGCAAACAGGAGTGCCTCACAAGCTGAGATCCAAGGTGAGCAGAGACTTTGCATGCAGACAGGAGTGCCTCACATGCTGAGATCCAAGGTGAGCGTAGAGTTCCCATGCAGACAGGAGTACCTCACAAGCTGAGATCCAAGTAGAGCAGGGACTTCCCATGCAGACAGGAGTGCCTCACATGCAGAGATCCAAGGTGAGCGGAGAATTCCCATGCAGACAGGAGTGCATCACAAGCTGAGATCCAAGTAGAGCATAGACTTTCCATGCAGACAGGAGAGCCTTAGAAGTTGAGAACCAAGGTGAGCAGAGACTTCCCATGCAGACAGGAGTGCCTCACATGCTGAGATCCAAGGTGAGCGGAGACTTCCCATGCAGACAGGAGTGCATCACAAGCTGAGATCCAAGTAGAGCATAGACTTTCCATGCAGAAAGGAGAGCCTCAGAAGCTGAGAATCAAGGTGAGCAGAGAGTTCCCATGGAGACAGGAGTGCCTTGCATGCTGAGATCCAAGGTAAGTGAGACTTCCAGTGCAGACAGGAGTGCCTCACATGTTGAGATTCAAGGTGACAAGAGACTTTCCATGCAGACAGAAGTGCCGCACAAGCTGAGATCCAAGGCGAGCAGAGACTTCCCATGCATTCAGAAATGCCTCACATGCTAAGATCCAAGGTGAGCAGTGACTTCCAATGCAGAAAGACATGCCTCGCAAGCTGAGATCCAAGGTGAGCAAAGACATCCTATGCAAACAGGAGTGCCTTACATGCTGATATCCAAGGTGAGCTGAGACCTCAATGCAGACAGGAGTGCCTAACAAGCTGAAATCGAAGTAGAGCAAAGACTTTCCATGCAGACAGGACAGCCTCACAAGCCAAGATCCTAGGTGAGCAGAGACTTCCTATGTAAACAGGAGAGCTTGAAATGCTGAGATTCATGGTGGTCAGAGACATCCCCTGCATACATTAGAGCCTCACATACTGAGATCCAAGGTATGCTGAGACCTCAATGCAGAGAGGAGTGCATCACAAGCTGAGATCCAAGGTGATTAGACACTTCCCATGCAGACAGGAGTGCTTCACAAGCTGAGATCCAATGTGAGCAAACTTCCTATGCAGACAGCAGTGCCTCACATGCTGTGATCCAAGGTGAGGAGAGACTTCCCATGCAGACAGAAGTGCCTCACAAGCTGAGATCCAGGTAGAGCAGAGACTCTCATGCAGGGAGGAATGCCTCACATGCTGAGATCCAAGGTGAGCGTAGAGTTCCCATGCGGACAGGAGTGCCTCACAAGCTGAGATCCAGGTAAAGCAGAGAATTCCCATGCAGAAAGGAGTGCCTCACAAGCTAAGATCCAAGTAGTGCAGAGACTTCCCATGCAGACAGGAGAGCCTCAGAAGCTGAGAACCAAGGTGAGCCGAAACTTCCCATGCAGACAGGAATGCATCACAAGCTGACATGCAAGGTAAGCAGAGACTTCTCTTGCAGACAGAAGTGCCTCACAAGCTGAGATCCAAGGTGAGCAAAGACTTCCCATGCAGACAAGCATGCCTCACAAGCTGAGATCCAAGGTGAGCAGAGACTTCCTATGCAAACAGGAGTGCCTCACATGCTGAGATCCAAGATGATCTGAGACCTCAATGCAGACAGGAGTGCCTCACAAGCTAAGATCCAAGTAGACAGAGACTTCCTGTGCAGGCAGGAGAGGCTCAGAAGCTGTGAACCAAGGTGAGCAAAGACTTCCCATGCAGACAGGAGAGCCTAAAAAGCTGAGATCCAAAATGAGCAGACTTCCTATGTAAACAGGAGTACCTGAAATGCTGAGATCAAAGGTGAGCAGAGACTTTGCATACAGACAGGCGTGCCTCACAAGCTGAGATCCAAGGTAAGCAGAGACTTCCTATGCAAACAGGAGTGCCTGAGTTGCTGAGATCCAATGTGGTCAGAGACTTCACATGCAGACAAGAGAGCCTCACATACTGAAAACCAAGGTGGGCTGAGACCTCAGTGCAGACAGGAGTGCCTCACAAGCTGAGATCCAATGTGGGCAGACTTCCTATGCAGACAGGAGTGCCTCATATGCTGTGAACCAAGGTGGGCAGAGACTTCCCATGCAGACAGGAGTGCCTCACAAGCTGAGATGCAAGGTGACCTGAGACCGCAATGCAGACATGAGTGCTTCAAAAGCTGAGATACAAGGTGAGCATAGACTTTCCATGCAGATAGGAGTGCCTCACCTGCTGAGATCTAAGGTGAGCAGTGACTTCCGTTGCATACAGGAGTGCCTTACATGCTGAGATCCAAGGTGAGTAAAGACTTTCCATGCAGACAGGAGTGCCTCAGAAGCTGAGATCCAAGGTGAACAGAGACTTCCCATGCAGACAGGAAAGCCTCAGAAACTGTGAACCAAGGTGAGCAGAGACTTCCCATGCAGACAGGAGTGCCTCACATGATGAGATCCAATGTGAACGGAGACTTCCCATGCAGACAGGAGTGCCTCACATGCTGAGACCCAAGGTGGGCAGACACTTCCCATGCAGACAGGAGTGCCTCGCATGCTGAGATCCAAGGTGAGCAGAGATTTCTCTTGCAAGCAGTTGTGCCTTACATGCTGAGATCCAAGGTGAGCAGAGACTTCCCATGCAGACAAGAGTGCATCATATGCTGAGATTCAAGGTGAGCAGAGACTTCCTATGCAGACAGGAGTGCCTCAGAAACTGAGATCCAAGGTGAGCAGAGACTTCCCATGCAGGCAGGAGAGCCACACATTCTGAGATCCAAGGTGAACTGAGTCGTCAATGCAGACAGAAGTGCCTTACAAGCTGAGATCCAAGGTGAGGAGAGACTTCTGATGGAGACAGGAGTGCCTCACATGCTGAGATCCAAGGTGAGCAGAGACTTCCCATGCAGACAGGAGAGCCTCAGAAGCTGAGAATCAAGGTGAGCAGAGACTTCCCATGCAGACAGGAGTGCTTTACATGCTGATATCCAAGGTGAGTGAGACTTCCAGTGCAGAAAGGAGTGCCTCACATGCTGAGATCCAAGGTGACTAGAGACTTCCCATCCAGACAGGAGTGCCGCACAAGCTGAGATCCAATGTGAGCAGAGACTTCCCATGCAGACAGAAGTGTGTCACATGCTGAGATCCCAGGTGAGCAGAGACTTCCCATGCAGACAAGTATGCCTTGCAAGCTGAGATCCAAGGTGAGCAGAGACTTCCTATGCAAGCAGGAGTGCCTCACATGCTGATATCCAAGGTGAGCTGAGACCTCAATGCAGACAGGAATGCCTAACAAGCTGAGATCCAAGTAGAGCAAAGGCCTCCCATGCAGACAGGAGAGCCTCACAAGCAGAGATCCTAGGTGAGCAGAGACTTCCTATGTAAACAGGAGAGCCTGAAATGCTGAGATCCAAGGTAGTCAGAGACGTCCCATGCATACATGAGAGCCTCACATACTGAGATTCAAGGTGAGCTGAGACCTCAATGCAGACAGGAGTGCATCACAAGCTGAGATCCAAGGTGAGCAGAGACTTCCCATGCAAACAGGAGTGCCTCACAAGCTGAGATCCAATGTGAGCAAACTTCCCATGCAGAGAGCAGTGCCTCACATGCCGAGATTCAAGGTGAGCAGAGACTTTTCATGCAGACAGGAGTGCCTCACATGCTGAGATCCAAGGTGAGCGTAGAGTTCCCATGCAGACAGGAGTACATCACAAGCTGAGATCCAAGTAGAGCAGGGACTTCCCATGCAGACAGGAGTGCCTCACATGCAGAGATCCAAGGTGAGCGGAGAATTCCCATGCAGACAGGAGTGCATCACAAGCTGAGATCCAAGTAGGGCATAGACTTTCCATGCAGACAGGAGAGCCTTAGAAGTTGAGAACCAAGGTGAGCAGAGACTTCCCATGCAGACAGGAGTGCCTCACATGCTGAGATCCAAGGTGAGCGGAGACTTCCCATGCAGACAGGAGTGCATCACAAGCTGAGATCCAAGTAGAGCATAGACTTTCCATGCAGACAGGAGAGCCTCAGAAGCTGAGAATCAAGGTGAGCAGAGAGTTCCCATGGAGACAGGAGTGCCTTGCATGCTGAGATCCAAGGTAAGTGAGACTTCCAGTGCAGACAGGAGTGCCTCACATGTTGAGATTCAAGGTGACAAGAGACTTTCCATGCAGACAGGAGTGCCGCACAAGCTGAGATCCAAGGCGAGCAGAGACTTCCCATGCAGACAGAAATGCCTCACATGCTAAGATCCAAGGTGAGCAGTGACTTCCAAAGCAGAAAGACATGCCTCGCAAGCTGAGATCCAAGGTGAGCAAAGACATCCTATGCAAACAGGAGTGCCTTACATGCTGATATCCAAGGTGAGCTGAGACCTCAATGCAGACAGGAGTGCCTAACAAGCTGAAATCGAAGTAGAGCAAAGACTTTCCATGCAGACAGGACAGCCTCACAAGCCAAGATCCTAGGTGAGCAGAGACTTCCTATGTAAACAGGAGAGCTTGAAATGCTGAGATTCATGGTGGTCAGAGACATCCCCTGCATACATTAGAGCCTCACATACTGAGATCCAAGGTATGCTGAGACCTCAATGCAGAGAGGAGTGCATCACAAGCTGAGATTCAAGGTGAGTAGACACTTCCCATGCAGACAGGAGTGCTTCACAAGCTGAGATCCAATGTGAGCAAACTTCCCATGCAGACAGCAGTGCCTCACATGCTGTGATCCAAGGTGAGGAGAGACTTCCCATGCAGACAGAAGTGCCTCACAAGCTGAGATCCAGGTAGAGCAGAGACTCTCATGCAGGGAGGAATGCCTCACATGCTGAGATCCAAGGTGAGCGTAGAGTTCCCATGCAGACAGGAGTGCCTCACAAGCTGAGATCCAGGTAAAGCAGAGAATTCCCATGCAGACAGGAGTGCCTCACAAGCTAAGATCCAAGTAGTGCAGAGACTTCCCATGCAGACAGGAGAGCCTCAGAAGCTGAGAACCAAGGTGAGCCGAAACTTCCCATGCAGACAGGAATGCATCACAAGCTGACATGCAAGGTAAGCAGAGACTTCTCTTGCAGACAGAAGTGCCTCACAAGCTGAGATCCAAGGTGAGCAAAGACTTCCCATGCAGACAAGCATGCCTCACAAGCTGAGATCCAAGGTGAGCAGAGACTTCCTATGCAAACAGGAGTGCCTCACATGCTGAGATCCAAGATGATCTGAGACCTCAGTGCAGACAGGAGTGCCTCACAAGCTAAGATCCAAGTAGACAGAGACTTCCCGTGCAGGCAGGAGAGGCTCAGAAGCTGTGAACCAAGGTGAGCAAAGACTTCCCATGCAGACAAGAGAGCCTAAAAAGCCGAGATCCAAAATGAGCAGACTTCCTATGTAAACAGGAGTACCTGAAATGCTGAGATCAAAGGTGAGCAGAGACTTTGCATACAGACAGGCGTGCCTCACAAGCTGAGATCCAAGGTAAGCAGAGACTTCCTATGCAAACAGGAGTGCCTGAGTTGCTGAGATCCAATGTGGTCAGAGACTTCACATGCAGACAAGAGAGCCTCACATACTGAAAACCAAGGTGAGCTGAGACCTCAGTGCAGACAGGAGTGCCTCACAAGCTGAGATCCAATGTGGGCAGACTTCCTATGCAGACAGGAGTGCCTCATATGCTGTGAACCAAGGTGGGCAGAGACTTCCCATGCAGACAGGAGTGCCTCACAAGCTGAGATGCAAGGTGACCTGAGACCGCAATGCAGACATGAGTGCTTCACAAGCTGAGATACAAGGTGAGCATAGACTTTCTATGCAGATAGGAGTGCCTCACCTGCTGAGATCTAAGGTGAGCAGTGACTTCCCTTGCATACAGGAGTGCCTTACATGCTGAGATCCAAGGTGAGTAAAGACTTCCCATGCAGACAGGAGTGTCTCAGAAGCTGAAATCCAAGGTGAGCAGAGACTTCCCATGAAGACAGGAAAGACTCAGAAACTGTGAACCAAGGTGAGCAGAGACTTCCCATGCAGACAGGAGTGCCTCACATGATGAGATCCAATGTGAATGGAGACTTCCCATGCAGACAGGAGTGCCTCACATGCTGAGACCCAAGGTGGGCAGAGACTTCCCATGCAGACAGGAGTGCCTCACAAGCTGAGATGCAAGGTGACCTGAGACCGCAATGCAGACATGAGTGCTTCAAAAGCTGAGATACAAGGTGAGCATAGACTTTCCATGCAGATAGGAGTGCCTCACCTGCTGAGATCTAAGGTGAGCAGTGACTTCCCTTGCATACAGGAGTGCCTTACATGCTGAGATCCAAGGTGAGTAAAGACTTTCCATGCAGACAGGAGTGCCTCAGAAGCTGAGATCCAAGGTGAACAGAGACTTCCCATGCAGACAGGAAAGCCTCAGAAACTGTGAACCAAGGTGAGCAGAGACTTCCCATGCAGACAGGAGTGCCTCACATGATGAGATCCAATGTGAACGGAGACTTCCCATGTAGACAGGAGTGCCTCACATACTGAGACCCAAGGTGGGCAGACACTTCCCATGCAGACAGGAGTGCCTCGCATGCTGAGATCCAAGGTGAGCAGAGATTTCTCTTGCAGACAGTTGTGCCTTACATGCTGAGATCCAAGGTGAGCAGAGACTTCCCATGCAGACAAGAGTGCATCATATGCTGAGATTCAAGGTGAGCAGAGACTTCCTATGCAGACAGGAGTGCCTCAGAAACTGAGATCCAAGGTGAGCAGAGACTTCCCATGCAGACAGGAGAGCCACACATACTGAGATCCAAGGTGAACTGAGTTGTCAATGCAGACAGAAGTGCCTTACAAGCTGAGATCCAAGGTGAGGAGAGACTTCTGATGGAGACAGGAGTGCCTCACATGCTGAGATCCAAGGTGAGCAGAGACTTCCCATGCAGACAGTAGAGCCTCAGAAGTGGAGATCCAAGCTGAGAAGACTCTTCAGTGCAGACAGGAGTGCCTCACAAGCTGAGATCCAAGGTTAGGAGAGACTTCCCATGCAGAAAGGAGTGCCTCACAAGATGAGATCCAAGGTGAGCAGAGACTTCCCATGGTGACAGGAGTGCCTCACATGCTGAGATCCAAGGTGAGCAGAGACTTCCCATGCAGACAGAAGTGCCTCACAAGCTGAGATCCAAGTAGAGCAAAGACTTCCCATGCAGACAGGAGTGCCTCACATGCAGCTATCCAAGGTGAGTGGAGACTTCCCATACAGACAGGAGTGCCTCACAATATGAGATCCAATGTGAACAGAGACATCCCATGCAGACAGGAGTGCCTCACATGCTGAGACCCAAGGTGAGCGTAGAGTTCTCATGCAGACAGGAGTGCCTCACATGCTGAGATCCAAGGTGAGCAGAGACATCCCATGCAGACAGAAGTGCCTCACAAGCTGAAATCCAAGTAGATCAAAGACTTCCCATACAGACAGGAGTGCCTCACAATATGAGATCCAATGTGAACAGAGACATTCCATGCAGACAGGAGTGCCTCACATGCTGAGACCCAAGGTGAGTGTAGAGTTCCCATGCAGACAGGAGTGCCTCACAAGCTGAGATCCAAGTAGAGCAGAGACTTCCCATGCAGACAGGAGTGCCTCACATGCTGAGATCCAAGGTGAGCAGAGAATTCCCATGCAGGCAGGAGTGCCTCACAATCTAAGATCCAAGTAGAGCATAGACTTCCCATGCAGACAGGAGAGCCTCAGAAGCTGAGAACCAAGGTGAGCAGAGACTTCCCATGCAGACAGGAGTTTCTCACATGCTATGATCCAAGGTGAGAGGAGACTTCCCATGCAAACAGGAGTGCCTCAAATGCTGAGATCCAAGGTGAGCTGAGACCTCAATGCAGACAGGAGTGCCTCACAAGCTGAGATCCAAGGTGAGCACAGACTTCTTAAGCAAACAGCAGTGCCTGAAATGCTGAGATCCAAGGTAAGCAAAGACTTTCCATGCAGACAGCAGAGCCTCACATACTGAGATCCAAGGTGAGCTGAGACCTCATTGCAGACAGGAGTGCCTCACAAGCTGAGATCCAATGTGGGCAGACTTCCCATGCAGACAGGAGTGCCTCACATGCTGTGATCCAAGGTGAGCAGAGACTTACCATGCAAACAGGAGAGCCTCACATGCTGAAATCCAAGGTGAGCAGAGACTTCCCATGCAGACAGGAGTGCCTCACAAGCTGAGATGCAAGGTGACCTGAGACCTCAATGCAGACAGGAGTGCCTCAGAAGCTGAGATCCAAGCATAGACTTTCCATGCAGAATGGAGTGCCTCACATGCTGAGATCCAAGGTGAGAAGGGACTTCCCATGAAGACAGGAGTGTCTCACATGCTGAGATCCAAGATGAGAAGAGACTTCCCATCCAGACAGTTGTGCCTAACATGCTGAGATCCAAGGTGAGCAGAGTCTTCCCATGCAGACAGGAGTGCCTCACATGCTGAGATCCAAGGTGAGCAGAGACATCCTATGCAGACAGGAGTGCCATAGAAGCTGAGATCCAAGGTGAGCAGAGACTTCCAATGCAGACAGCAGTGCCTGACAAGCTGAGATCCAAGGTGGTCAGAGACTTCCCATGCAGACATGAGAGCCTCACATACTGAGATCCAAGGTGAACTGAAACTTCAATGCAGACAGAAGTGCCTCACAAGCTGAGATCCAAGGTGAGGAGAGACTTCTGATGGAGACAGGAGTGCCTCACACGCTGAGATCCAAGGTGAGCAGAGACTTCCCATGCAGACAGTAGTGCCTCAGAAGCAGAGCTCCAAGCTGAGCTGAGTCTTCAATGCAGACAGGAGTGCCTCACAAGCTGAGATCCAAGGTTAGGAGACACTTGACATGTAGACAGGAGTGCATCACAAGCTGAGATCCAAGGTGAGCAGAGACTTCCCATGGTGAAAGGAGTGCCTCACAAGCTGAAATCCAAGTAGAGCAGAGACTTCCCATGCAGACAGGAGTGCCTCACATGCAGAGATCCAAGGTGAGTGCAGACTTCCCATGCAGACAGGAGAGTCTCACATGCTGAGGTCCAAGGTGAGCAGAGACTTCCCATGCAGTCAGGAGAGCCTCACATACTGAGATCCAAGGTGAGCTGATACTTCAATGCAGACAGGAGTGCCTCACAAGCTGAGATCCAAGGTGAGGAGAGACTTCCCATGCAGACAGGAGTGTCTCACAAGCTGAGATCCAAGGTGAGCAGAGACTTCCCATGGCGATAGGAGTGCCTCACATGCTGAGATCCAAGGTGAGCGGAGACTTCCCATGTAGACAGGAGTGTCTCACAAGCCGAGATCCGAGTAGAGCAAAGGCTTCCCATGCAGACAGGAGTGCCTCACATGCAGAGATCCAAGGTGTGTGGAGACTTCCCATGCAGACAAGAGTGCCCCACAAGCTGAGATCCAAGTAGAGCAGAGACTTCCCATGCAGACAGGAGAGCCTCAAAAGCTGATAACCAAGGTAAGCAGAGACTTCCCATGCAGACAGGAGTGCTTTACATGCTGAGATCCAAGGTGAGCAGAGACTTCCCATGCAGACAGGAGTACCTCACAATCTGAGACCCAAGGTGAGCAGAGACTTCCCATCCAGACAGGTGTGCCTCACATGCTGTGATCCAAGGTGAGCAGAGACTTCTCATGCAGACAGGAGTGTCTTACAATCTGAGATCCAAGGTGAGCAGAGACTTCCCATCCAGACAGGTGTGCCTCACATGCTGTGATCCAAGGTGAGCAGAGACTTCCCATGCAGACAGGAGTGCCTCACAATCAGAGACATAACCATGGAAACATGAAGGAGAATATGTCCAAGGCTGGTGTAAGCTTGATAACATTCAAAACTAACTGAAATGATTGTTTTTCATTTTACAAAAGTATATTCAAAGAAAGTAAATTGGAAATTTACAGATTAAAATATGCAAATAACCCTTTTAAAGGCATCTATACACTTTAATAACAGAACTGCAAAATACTGCTAATAGATTCAGTACTATTTAAAATAAAGCATTTATTTTCATAGAAAAAATAATGAAACTGGGGTTTAACTTTGCATCAAGACAGTAAAATATTTAAATCTATTAAAATATCATCACAGAAAATCATCTTTTGCACTATTCAGTCAAAGACGACCAATTTGAGCAATTGGCCTAGTAACCCTTATCATTTGATGGGGATCCAGTATGTGATGAACTGCTACACAACTCCACTTGATATGCCAGCTATGGCTTGCACCTCTCAGTCCTAAGATTTGTCAACCTAAAAAACTTACAAATAAAGTACCGGATAATATGAATGTGGTGCTGATCAATGCTAGGAGTCTAAACCACAGATTTGCTGACCTTGAGGCCGTCCTGCATTTTTAGAGCACATTCAAGTGTGTATTATTACTAAAACCTGTTTTAAGATTACAGAAAGTATCCCATTTAAACCAGGGTTTCAAACATACTATGCCTTTAAACCTGAAGAAAACTCTGGTAGAGTATCCACATTTGTTAAAGACCTCATTACCTCAAGACAGATTCCCAGACACTCACAAACTGGACTTACTGAGATTCAACTCTGCACATGTCCCATTCTTAAATACATTGCAACACAAAAACTCTATTATCCTCAGGTACTTGCACTACCCTTCAATAAACTGGGAGACCTATACCTCAAATGTAGTTTATGCCTCACAAGAATTTCCTGGATCAAATAGTCAATGAGCCCTCCAGAGTTGAAAATCATCTTGGCCAAATCCTTACAAATGTGGTAGCTCTATGTACTATACCACCAAAATGTCCTTTCCCAGTCAAGTCTTATCAGATATTTATAAATTTCTCTTTAAAAATCACTAAACAGTTCAGGTTCATAGACTTCAAATGTGCAAACTACCTGCAATTTTATGACGAACTTTCTAAGTTCAAATACAGTTGTACCACCCAAAATGTAAACACAGCTAATAGATATGCAAATAAATTTTACAATCACATAGAAAAATGCATAAACCTGTCAGTCCATACTGAAAGTAAACAAAAGCAGAAAGGAAAGAAAAACAAGCCTGGTAGTCCACATGCATAAATAAACATGTCACTAAGAGGGGAAAAAAGCATATTAGAATATATATTAAAACTAAAGACCTGCAAATCAAGGTTATCATCAAAAGGTTCTTCGTAGTTCAGCAAAACTTAGACTTCCCATGAACTTAGGCTAGCGTTGAAAGCTAAGTATAATTACAGATCATTTTTTACTTACATCAGGCAGTTAAAAACCACTAACTTTGCTCTAAACTCATTCAAGATGGCACAACCTACTCTAATCCAGTAGATATTGCAAATGTACTGGCAAGCAAATTCAGTGCTAACTTCACCCCAGAGACAGCTATACCAAACCCACATACACCTAAAGAGCTAAAACCCTCTGTCATCACAAAAGAACACCTGTTAAAAGTACTTCCCAGAGCAAAGATATACATCTTCTTTGGGAGTAGGTAACACACCAGGCTGCCTCCTCAACAGTAGTAAACATGTGCTGGTGGACCTCCTCTCACAGCTATTCATCCTGAGCTTATCCACTGGCTTTGTCACTGAGGTTTGTGGTACGGTAGTCATGATGCCTCTTCACAAGGTTAGCCCCAGTATGGATCCCGGGAGCTACAGACGCATCAGCCTCATGAGCCTTATCTACAAAGCCACAGAATGGGTCACAACAGAGCTGATACAGTTTGATATAAAATCTGTTTTGATGTTAAACTGGTATATTTTCATGAATAATTCCTGTATGGAAGTAATCATCTGCTGTAGGTGTTGTTTAAAGACATGTCATTTTTATATGATATAGTAGTACTCATTTTCCTGATTTGATCCACACTAATAAATTGGAGGAAATAAGTACAGAGTCACAAACATATGATAGTAACGGGACCCATTTACATTACCGAATTTACGGTTCTCCGAATCGCAAAACAGTGACTACTGTTTGCCAAAACTTCACTTTCTCGAACACTAACTTCACTGAAGTACAAAATACCAAAAATACATTAGTACCAAAACAACATACAAAAACACACATTCAATAACATTTTTGCAGGGGGCAAGCCCCCCCCCCCCCCGCACCAACCACACCACTGCAAATTATATATACCAATTCTGAGATAGCACTACAGTGACAGAAAGGATACATTTCCTGATGTCCACTGTACTGTGATCTCCATTGAATAGCAACAATCACTCGTAAACTAACAACGCATACTAAATACATCCCTCCAAGACCACTGCATACTTTTACCTCTTTCCATAAATGCCATCATATCCGCCAAGTTCTACAAGTGGTATAGTGTATGAGAATGTGCATAAACACTGTACCCTTGCACTTGCCATACTACCACCAACAACTTAATAACTTCGCTGAAATGAACATCAGTCAACTGGAATGTCGGCAAATTGAAGTTTCTGCAAACAGTAGTCGCTGTTTTGCGATTCAGAGAACTGTAAATTCGGTAATGTAAATGGGACCCAACTGTAGCAATATTTATGCGATATAAGGTTCTTGGAATTATGTAACTCCTCTTTTGTCAAGTTGAATGGGCCTTTCCTATCAAAATTGTCAATTATAAAACATCTAATAAGAGCTGCTGTGGGGGTGAAGGGATGGGGAGTCGCATAATGGTTAACATGTTTACCACATAAACACAAGGTACAGGGTTGGATTCTCACCTTTAAAGGCAAAATGGCCTAGGCTTAAAATGGCACAAATGATCAGTTAGCCTAGTACTTATCTATGAACGTATGAACTCAGCAGCCATTTTGGATTCCCCACTTGTACTATAAAAGGACTAATCATCACAGTCAAGAGAGAGCATGGGTTATAGCAAGTTAAGGAAAATAACAGGTCACCCCCTCCCCCCAGTTAACTTTGTGACTGCTGATGTTTGGAAATGGAAAACAGACTGAGACCTCACTTTTCACAGATGGTTGTCCAGTCCACAGGTTCTCTGGAGAAACATTGAAATTACTAATATTATGGTACTGTGCTTTTTAGTATTACAAAATGTTTAATTGTACATTTGTTTGTCTTTTGTGAAATTTCATTTTCACAGATGGCTGGTCAGTCCATAAGATCAAGATCTACTGAATGTATGGAAAATTCATAAACAAGATGCAGAGAATAAGTGAAATGCTTGAAGTTGCTGTACTGCCTGGCAAGATATTTAGCTATAGATTGCATGCCTTTTTCATCCTTTTATAGCTGTCCAGTAATGTTTGTGTACCATCATCAGTCTGAACAAAAAGCACTGATTAAAATTAATTGGAGTTTTGTTGCATTTAGTTTTTGGAGACAACCACATGGCATACAAAGCATACAAAACCATTCATTTTCTCTGAGAAGATCAATGTTTTAATTCATAAAACTAACTGCTCTAGAAGCAGAAATATTTTTCAAATCCAAGCCTGAAGAAAAACATTAACATGGTCCTTCTGGATCTTCACTTACTTCGTAAACGCAAACACGGCACTCTTTTCTTTTTTCTAAGGCACTGAGACGGTCTGCCACGGTATCATTTCTTTAACAGGAAGTCAGTTTGAGTTGTCTGCTTTGTAACTCTCATGATCATTGCAGAATCAGTTATTCTGGTTGTGTGCTAATTTATTTTTTTTTTCTGTCCTGCAGATTATATGGTTATGAAGAGTTTACAAGACCATTAAAACATTGTTGAGGTCTGGGTGGTATTATTCTGAAGTGAAAGTATTAGCTTCTTTAAGATACTTCTTAAAATAATTTCATTAAAAACTTCTGCCAGGCTTTTAAAATCATTGTCACTATAAATTCAGTTTTCGCAGATGAAATGTAAATGAATACATATGGAGTTAGGGCTCCTTCTGAATGCTCCCATCCCCTGTGGTGCTCCTTCTGAATGTGCCCATTCCCTGTGGTACCCAGACAGAAGTGAAAGATAGCTTTCCCAAAGGCCTGACATTCTTCAACAAGTACATTTTCAATCAAGACTACACATTTGTATAAAGGTGAGCTCTGCCGTCTTCCATACTGTTATTCATTCATTCAGTTATTCATTCTTTGATTATCCACTTAATCTATTTGGGGGCATTATAAGGCAGAGAAATTAATCCTGGCTATGATGGCAGTCTATCACAAGATGTGCACATGCATTCATAGTGTCAGGGTTCTCCTTTGAATTTTCCAAGGCCTTTGACACTATAAACCATGAAGAACTTTTAAATGGACTATCCAGTCTCAGTTTTCATGGCAACACTCTAGGCTGATTTCACAGATGCCTCACAGACAGTGCCAAAGAGTACATTGGAGTTCTACAATGGGTCCTCTACTCCTTAATCAGCATGTAAATACCCTTGCAGTTGACTGCAGTAATCTATTTGTGGTTCAGTATGCAGACAACACTGCCTTGTTTTGCTCTGCAAAATATCATGAACTTACTGGTGAACACCTACGTTCTACAATTTCCATTTTTGAGAAATGTCTCAGTAAAATACACATTGCAATAAATGCTAGCAAAAGAGACTCCATTCTCTTATGCAATGCCCAGTAAAAAACACCTTGCTGGTTGTCATCCACTGCCAGATATGAGAACAAATTTTACACTAATTCCTGGAACCCTTTAGAAACTTTATTTAGACATATGTCAATTGGACTTAAAACATTTAAACTTTTTAAGATGGGGTTTAAACTAATGAATTAATGTGGTTTATCACTTCAATCCATATCTGTGGACTTCTTCAGAACAAGAATATATGCTTTGAATACTGTTTTGCTTTGAAGAAGCCCACAGATTAAATAAGCAGAAAAGTCAAGAAATGTAACTAACTGTTTTGTAGTCTTTATTTTATCTGATTCTTTTTTATTCTGACATTGAAAATTAATTTTGTGGCCTCCTTCCCACATTCAACATTATACTATTATGTGTTATATTTTACATCTATTAGGTAGGCTGCTGTGGTGCAGTGGTTAGCGTTGTCGCCTCACAGCAAGAGGTTCTTCCATTTGATTCTTGTCTGGAGCGCCTTCTGTGTGGAGTCTGCATGTCCTCCCTGTGGTCGAGTAACATTAAACACATGCAGGTAAGTGTGAGCGTTAATGGCTGTGCCTTCTTTGAAGGTTGGGCGTCGGGCTAGCAACTCTGCACCGTAAAAGTCCACTGCCAATCATTAGCAGACCGGAGTTCTGCTGTGGCAACCCCTAACCGGGAAAAGCCGAAATACATTACTTTTTTTTTATTTATACTGGTCTCCCATCCTAGATCTCACAAAAAGTGTGAACAAAATTATTACATATTTGCTATGTTTTATTCTTGGTTCATCACCAGGATGCATCACTCTGATGTCCTCTAATGAATGAGATGGGTGTCCTTTACATAAATTGCACTACTATTTATTATATTTTGCCTTCCAGTTTCTTTATCCCAGAATTCCCTTCCCAAAGTATCTCTTTGTAGAGCAATATCCCACACAGTATTGATCTTAGAAGAAAGGACAACTTTTTATTAAAAAAAAAAAAAAAAAAAAAAGAAAAAGTTGAAAGTCCTTCATGGGCCCCCTATGAAACTGGCTTCCTTCAGTAATCAAGACCCACTATACTTCTCAACTGTCCAGATTTCTGCAGAATGTCCAGATTATTGCCTCATATGTTGGCCTGTTCCTCATAAAATTTGTTTTCCAGCAAATGAAGGAATGAAGTTAATTTGAATTTCAGACTGTATATCCATGATAAAATGCATGCTAACACAAAAACTGTTATTTTAGAAACTTTCTAAGTTTATGAAAGCAATATTTAAATATTGAAAATCTGTCCCTATTTTTGTGTCTTTATCTTCCCGTTATTTTAGACTTTGTCCAGATTTCTTGTGCAAGAGGATGAGAGGTTTGAACCCATCACCTACTTCTTTGTGGTTAAAAAAGCTTCCATAATTATTATGCAGATCTAGTTGATTACAGTTGAAAATAATAGATCTTGGATGCTTCGCAGTATAGCATACCTTGTTGCTACTACAAATTTAATATGCTGAGCATTTATGATCCTCTGTAGAAATAATATTCTGTACCCTAACCTACATGCATTTCTAGTTATACCACTTTAATATACTATGTCCTAACATACATATATTAAAATTAGATCAAATACTCTAACAATAAGGAACAGCTTTATTGATACCGTAACCCCCCCATTTTTTTATCCTCCCTAGTACCACTGGGTGCTATTTATGTGGTCATCTAGAGTTACAAGTCAGTTACCTCAAGCTTTCTGCGGTATCCAGATTTTGAGAAAGTGACAACATTCACCATGTTCCTGAACTTCATAAACATGCATTTATTATAAAACAAGAAAGTTTTAAACTCTGTTTGACTAAGATACATTGTTGTTGTAACATTATCCACTTAACAAGGACATAGGTAGAACTGAAGAAAAATGAAAAACAAATAAATATATTAGGGTTCACTTGTTTATATTAAAGTTGGGCTCACTGAAGTCTGACTTTCTCATCATAGCATACAGTCATTCTGGTTTATTATGGTGGTGACGAATAATTAAACTGAGTTTTGTAGTGTCTTTAAATAGAAGATTCATCCCCTGCACATTGCACCTCCTATGTGTGAGCTCTGCTACCCTCCATCCTAAATATACTATTTCTGAGGTTGTACCAGCTTTGTGAAAATGAAACAGATGTTTATCTGAGTCAGTGCATACTCAGAAGTAAGATATTTACAGACACGGATGTCGGACTAGAGCCCCGTTATCAGTGGATGCAGAATGTATTTTCATCCTGTGCAGTCTTTGGCACTTGTGTCACTGTCAGTCTCATACAATGTTTGTCTGCTAGTTGGTGGCGAAATGATTGGTGGTAAACTGAGCATGGTATATTTACCTTCAGTACACCAACACAAACCCAGGCAATGTATCCATTTTATAAACCAGTTTATGGTGTGGCTTTGGGCTATGTCCACTCTACAAGTGCTGTTAGAACTATCTGCAAGATGTTTTGCATTATTTTACTGCCCATGAAGCATATCTTATAAAGGTCTGTTTGATGTAGAGCAGTGCAGGGGTAATTCCTCTTCTCTCAAAGTGCATTACCTGCAAAACGAGTCTATTAGTAAAAGAACAGGTACAACGACTGAAGCCCCTGCATGGGGATGTGGTAGGCTTTCTCCCTCGCAAGAATAAAGTTTTGAATTTCACTTCAACCATTATGTGTTTGTCATCATGCAGGGTTTGCAAGGCTGCTGTTCTGCCTTGCATCAGGAATCCATATTTTATGATGTGCTATACCTCACCTCAGCAAGAAACCAAACAAAACCGCCAGCGCTGCTGTTTATATCACTCTAAAGTCTTTCACTGGTATAACTGTTTCTACTGTTAAATACGTGAAAAAATGTATTTCACTCTTCCTGTCTGTATTATTTTACATTCCATCTGTGTCTGATTATTTTATGATTGTTTGCATTGCACTCTTCTGTTTTCTGTGATACATTTCCTTTTCCTCATGAATTTGATTATGTAGATCTCCAAAAATACATATTGCTTGGCATATTTCATCTTAATCACTGTATTAAAAAAAAAAAACTATCACAGTACTAGATTTCTAGCATATTTTAATTGTTTTTTTTTATCTACAGAAATGCAACTGCCATAGGGTTTACAAAAAAAAATCATATGAATTAAAGTTTCATGATAATTACTGTAAATTGCATTTCTCTCTGCAGTGAATACAAATGATATTTTTTGGAACAAAAGCTATATATGGAGACAAACAGCATGGTGTAGGGTTATGGCATGTATGTCCTAAAATTAACCTCTCTCTACAACCAGCACCAGTTTAAACACAACACAGGCACTGATTAGTTCATTTGTCATCCTGTTGTCAAGAGCAATTGCCACTTATGTCATCAGCTTCCTATCCACACATAGGAAGTAAACTGTGCTTGTAAATCTGGGCCTGTTAAATTCTTGGCAGTTTTAGTTACCAACTGAGTATTTATGTTTGACATAGGATAGACAGTTTAGTGACTGGAACAGTGATTCCTTTCCATCCAAATTGCACTCATTAAAGTTAATGTCATTCATATGACTGCTAGCAACATTGACACGGCTGAATGCCCATCAATGCACAAGTTCTAGTTAGAAAAAAAAAAGAGTACTTCACTTAGAAATAAATGAATCCCCTTCACAAACAGTATTCCTTTCTTATTCTTTCATTTTATTTAATTATGACTTCTAAAATATATATATTTTTTTAAACTGCAGTTAGGGCCCAGCTTAAAGTGGTGTATTTTTATATAGTAATGACATATACAGTGGTCGTTCACTGCACCGAGACAGGTGACATGCTCATCTTTTCAACTTACTTTTTCTGATAAGATTACAAAGCAGGGTCACTAAATATCAAATAACTGAGCTCATCTGAGGATACTTTACTGCTGGCTGAATAGTTAGTATTGTGGGTGGAGTTAGTACGGAAGTGGGGTACTATGATTTTTGTTTTTGCAGGGCAAAAATGTATAATGCATACATTTACCATTGCAATGGAGGTGATAGGTAGGATATACCTATATTTTTATTTACTTGTTAACTGGGTGACTAACATGATCTTTAGTGACCTTTCTCACCCACATAATAGGCTAGAAGGGAAGCATAAATCTCATGACATGTGGGGATCGGATGTGTAATAAAATAAATTCCTTGTACTCTGTAAGGAGTATATTTCATGATGACTTGTAAAGTCAGGATGATGTATAGTTCCAGAAGTTCTTAGTATACCAGATATGTCCTTGATGACATCTTATTCAATCATCACTTCACACATATAATAAGCTTAGATAAAACAAGAATAAAAAATCAAACTGCATTAAAATTTGTTCAACAAACTTCACAGTTTATTAACCAGTCCAAAAGAAATTATGTTATTAATGCAATACATCTAAAGCTTTGTATAAAGGTCATGAGTCCTGTTTACGGAAACTATGATGTAATAATGTGAAAATATTTAAATGTGTTAAAAATGTGAAAATGTGGGAAAATTATAACTATAAAAAATAAACTTTACAGCTTATGCCAGGGCAAAGTATCCATAGCAACTATGCAGTGGTTATGGTCTTAAGTTGATGTACAGCACAATGACTAGTTCCAAAATGTCGGTGTATGTTCTCAAGGGCAGCTTGTCGAGTCATCACTTCATGAAAATGAACGACATTTTTAGTACAAACTTGGTTAATGCCAGGACGTACTACTTATATGCAGTCTGCAGTGGCTGCACCCTTAAACGTCCCAGAATTACTGCTGTATTCTTACATCACTATATCTACTGAAATAAGTGCATGGTGTCACACCTATGACATAGTCCACATCTGTGACATTACCTGATGACATTTTTTGCATATGATGCACTATCATCATTCAGGTCATATTCAAAAAAATTGTTTTATCTCATCTTACAAATACCATTTCAGGACTCTCTTTCCACACTATTGTTTATGCACAGTTTCGATCATCATCCAACCCCTCACAGTTTCGATCATCATCCAACCCCCTTTATCCCCATTTTCTACATGGGGATGGGGTGTTGCACCAACTGCCTTCATCTTTCTCAATTCAATGCCACTCTCCTACATTCTTCAGCAGTTATGCCTGACTGTTAAAGGTATCAATCCATCTTTCTCTTTCCAAGTCATCCTCATTTCCTCGTCTTCTTCCTGTCTCTCCAAATCTTCTTTACCAGATTGCCCTCCACTTTCCTGCACATGTGCCCAAATGACTGTAGTCTGTTCTTTGATCTTCTCTGCAGCTGAGTTTAGCTTCCATTCTTATGCCCTCATTTCTTCATCTAGCCCAAAGTGTGATCCTACTTCCCATCTCAGGCACTTCATCTGTAGCATCTCTGGCTTCCTTAACTGCTTTACCTTCACATGCAAAGTTTCTGTACCATACATTAGCACAGATCATACCACTGTTTTGTACACCTTACAATTCAACTTCTTTGACATTCTTCTGTCACTTTTTACCCTTGATAGTCTGTGCCTGTTGCTGCAGCCCCCCCCCCCCAATTCTTTACTTGAGATCATCATTCAGACTTCCCTTCTCTAAGCAAAATCCTAAACTGATAAATATATTTTTGCACTTCATTTAACTGTTTTCAGTGATTGACTGAATTATTATGCATCTGTGTCTGCATATATATATATATATATATATATATATATATATATATATATATATATATATTATATATTTGCTTGACTCTGCGTGGTTTGTTTTCCCACCCTCCTACCCTATTGTTATTGTGTTCTTAAACTTGGTGGCTTTTGCAGTTGCCCGTCCCTATTATAAATCTGATATGGAACACTCCTCCCAATCCAGTCCCATTAGCTTATTCTACCTAATACAGAGAGATCATTTGGGAAGGCCAACCCCCTTAGTTTCTTAACCTTGAATTATCTTCTGTTCCTCTTCCCTCCCTTTCCACTTTAGTAAAAAAAATACTTTATTCAGCTGCTTTTACTGTATTTGTGCTTCCTTCTCCTACTCTATTACTTAATCTTGCTTTTTCTTGCATCTTTTCTGCTGCATTTATTACTGCTTGTTTATAGTCTGTTTAAACTGTAATTGTTATTCTAAGCTTCTTAGTTTTGGTTTAAGCACTAGGTCTACCCTTTAGCTCTCCCTGGCCTCTCTCCCTCAGATTCTGGCAAATATGGATGGATGATTTCCTTCAGTTTCTCCTGACAGTCTGGTTGATATGGGCCTCTTGAGACAGTGTAGCAACTGCCTCATGTACATGGACAACCATCTACTACTACCACCTAGGAACACAATTTGTGAGAGATGCAATTACATTAGGAACCTAGAGGCTATGCTCTTTCCCTCACAAACCAGTATATCTGGCATTGAGAAGGACTTTGTATTAACCAACATAAGTAACCACAGCAGCATCCCTACGGTATCATCCACCCTTGTAAGATCTGACCATAAAGCAGTCCCTTTTGAAGTTACCATCTCCCCCAACCCCCCTCAACCTAGGGTCAAACAAAAAAACTTCTCTAAAGATGATTACAACCACCTGAGGCATGATATAAAAAGCTTCACAGCCCCCTCCCCCTCTGTAGAAACTGGCAATAATGTCCAAATCTACACCAAAGAACTATATGAGCATTTATAGAGATGCATGGAATCATGACTACCCGACAGGACAAAATCATACTCCGCAAGGAAGAGTAAACCTGTCTGGTGGACATCTGCAATAAAGAAACTCTATAACAAAAGGAAAAAAATGCTGTCCAGGACCAAGAAGGAGCAGGTGCCCAATAGGAAGCAATCTCTCCTTAGCCTGAACAAGCAAATAAGAGCACCAGTGAAATCCTCCAAAGCAAACTTTGTGTCCAGTTCACATACATCTGCAGTCTCAAAAGTAGCACTCAGATCTGCTCAGAACATTTGGTTAAGGACACCACATACAGAAATGGGGTAGATATAGCTAACTTGCTGGATGACTGATTCAGCGAAAACCTCACCCCACTGTCCTCCCATCAGTAAATCAGGACATCTCCATTACCCCCCCCCCCCATCTCCAGGGAACAGGTCATCACTGCCCTCTTAATGGAAAAACATACAGCCTCCATGGGACCCGATAACATCCCAGATGCATCCTATATGAACTCAGGCAGGAACCTGCAGTACCATTAGGCCCACTCTTTAACCAAAGCCTGAGTACCACCTTCATCCCAGCTGAGTGGAGGACCTCCACTGTCATCCCTTTGCACAAAGGTAGAGCGTCCACCGATCTGGGAAATTATAGAACCATCAGCCTAACTAGCCTGATCTGCAAAGCTAGGGAACAGATTATCATGGACCTCATTAACAAGGGCATTGGCAACCTCCAAACACTCTATCCCACACAGTTTGGCTTCCTCAAGGGGAGGTCATCTCTGTTAAATTTGGTGACTTCTTTGAGACAGTCAGCAAAGCCATGGACAAGGGGAAGACAATGCACACAGCCTACCTTGACTTGTCCTGGCCAAAGCCTTTGACACTATTCCCCATTTAGGCATAATAGATAAACTTTCTCAACTAGGCATCAATCTGAATGCTACTAGATGGGTAGCAAGCTGCCTCACTAATAGAACCCACCTAGTCAAAATAGGGGAAGCCACCTCAAGTAGTAGACCCATAACAAGCAGTGTACCCCAATGATCGGTCTTGGGGCATCTGTTTGGGATATACTTTTCTGAGGTGCAGGCCAAAACCAATGGGCTGTGGCTGACCAAGTTTGCAGATGATTGCAAGCTGGGTGCTGTCATCAATTCCTCTAGTGCTGTGGACATCCTCCAAGAGGGTCTCTCACCCAAACAAATGACTGGTGCCAGAAACATGGCCTCAATCTGAATACCAAAAATGCATCATCATCCCCTTTGGGGAGAGTGACATCTCCACAAATTATCATATTAATAACAACATCCTAAGCATGCAATCAGTTGTGAGGGATTTGGGCATCCAGGTTGATAGCAACCTGACTTTTGACCACCATGTTGCTTCCATTGTACATAAAGCTTCCTACATGGCCCACCATATAAGCAAGGGTATCTCATCCAGGGACAAGGAGGTCATACTATCCCTGTATTCCTCCCTTATAAGGTCCATTATTGAGTACAACAGCCCTTTCAACATGTACCTCGCAAAGCACATGCAGCAGTTGGAGAGACCATAGAGGTTCCTCACCAGGAGAATCCAGGGCCTCAAACATCTATCCTACACTGACAGGCTAAAAGCCCTGGTCCTCTACTCAGTTTCATACAGACTCCTCAGAGATGACCTCTGTCTGGCATACAAAACAATCTCAGAACCTGCCTTTATGGGAGTGCTGCATATCCAGAAGTCAAGCTCCACTCAACTAACCCAAACGCGCCTCAGCCTGGCCTGTGACATCAACAGGACTTGGTAGGACAGATTTGTGTCCCAAAGACTCCCCCATGTATGGAATATACTACTTCTCCATGTCAAGCAGAGAGTACCTTATTATCCCTTTTTAAGTGCAACCTGGATAACTGGATGGGAAACAGAAAATACACCCCTGGGATTCCAGCTCTGTCCCTGCTGGACTGGGGCATCAAGTGCTGACTTGGCTAAACATGAGTTAAACTCTTGGTTAGGCTTATAAGGGCCTCAGGCCCAATAGCCTAGTAACTTCCTATGATCCTATAGTACAGAACACTGCCTGAATCTCAAGATCCACATGAGATGTGGGTTTACAGATGAGACAGTGTCCATTTGAATGGATGACATCACCATTGTTTAAAACAGTGATGTTCTTATAAAAAGGTAAGATAGTGGCTGAAGAGCACAATAAAAATACCCAGTTAGACATACTATATGTACTATATGCATTAGAAGCCTTCTCTATACAGTATGACAGACACACACACACACACACACACACACACACACACACACACACACACACACACACACACACAGACACAGACACACACGCACACAGAGTAGTCAGTCATTGCTGGATTCAAACCTCCTCCATCTTTAGTTATACAGTGTAGAGAGCACAGTATCAACAGCCAGCAACACAGGATAAGTCATAATGAAACTATGATGTTCATTTTTGAAAGCATGCTATAACTATTGTGTTTCCAAAACTGGGTATTACCTGTGGGTAATAGAAATGTATAGGTTAATTCTCTGCCAGTGAAAATACATCTTCTAAGTGAAACTTTACATAAGGGTTGTTGTCACTGAGCCAATTGCACATGACAGTACACACAGTCACACTATTTAAGCAATATTGAATTCAAACCACCTACCTATCTAGTTAGAGAACCTAAAGAACACAGTATTAACCAAAATATCACAGAAGAAGTCTGTTTTTATAGTGAGAGAGTGACATCATCAGTATGTAGCACAGAAGAGGTTTGTGGTAAAAGTGAGAAATGAGAGTCCTTTTCCCAGCTTAATTTCTTCCCCAGAGTGGAAGTTGAAACAGTATCTACTTCTTTCGGCTTTTCCTGGTTAGGGATCACCACAGTGGAACTCCGGTCCACTAATGATTGGCAGTAGATTTTTACAGTGTCGTGGTGCCAGCTCGATGCCCAACCTTCAACGAAGGCATGCCCATTTACGCATGTCTTTTGAATGCCCCTCGACCATGGGGGGACATGCAAACTCCATTGTTCAAAAATATATAAGTACCTGACATTGAAGTCACACACAGAAGTTCATCATAGTGAAATCTGAACCTCCTACCTATCTAGTTACAGAATCTATAGGACACAATATTAACTGCAAACACCACAGGAGAACTCTGACTCTGAAGGGTAGAAAGTGAACTTTTGGGAGGATAACCTCAGTGTGTTACAGAGAAGATATATGTGGTAAAAGTGGGATAAAGTATAGAGGGAGCTGTGTCCAAAATTAAATTATTCTCCTGAGTGTAAATGGACACAGCACATCTGTTCTTAAAGCTTTACTCACCAATCTCTGGAACCACACACGCACAAACACAAACACAATTTCACCACTGTCATATTTAAACCATCTACCTAACTAGTTACACCATATACAGTACACAGTATGAATCACAAGCAACACAAGAGAAGTCTGAATCTTAAGGGGAGAGAGTGTACTTTTGACAGGATGATAGTGTGATGTGCAAAAGATGTTTGTGGCAAAAGTGGGATAAGGGGATGGGTGAGCCTCTCACATGTTAAAATCTTCTCCTGAGTGGAAGCTGATAAAGCACATCCATTCAAGAAGCTATACATACCTGATATTGTAGCCATGCACAACTTCACCACAGTGACATTGAACCTCCTACCCATCTAGTTACAAAATCTAGACAAAACATTATTAATCATAAGCACCACAGTAGAAGTTTGACTCTGAAGAGTAGAGAGTGCACTTTTGACAGGATGAATTCATCAGTGTGTTGCAGAGAACAGGCCTGTGGTTAAAGAGGGATTACTTGAACAGGGAGCTATGTCCAAAGTTACATTTTTCTTCTGAGCCAAAGTGGACACATCACATGTGATGCTGAGGCTTTACCTACCTGTCACTAGAATCACACACACACACACACACACACACACACACACACACACACACACACACACACACACACACACACACACACACACAAAACACAGACATAGTTCACCATTGTCAGATTCAAATCACCTACCTATCTAGTTACGCAATTTAGAGAACACATTATGAATTGCAAGTGCCACAGGAGAGGTCTGAGTTTAACCCTGTGAAAATGTACATTTGTTCTTATTAAAATATCACTGTTTAGAACATCAGCTGCTGTGCATCACAGGTTTTTGGACAAATGCATGTGTCTGGACAGGTCAATGTAACATCACTGTGCTTGTCTCATGTAATTACATACTTCTCTGCTAACAACTATATAGTGTCATTAATGTACATTGCATTTCTGTGAGAGATATGTACCTGTTTCATTGTATGGGTTTTCACAACTGTGTAACAGTGGCTTGTCAGTCAAGCATTCATGACAGTTCATCTTGGAATGATTGCATGCAAATAGTAACCATTTAGTGTGTCACTGTCAGCTGTCTTGGCTCATGGTTGGACAATGTGCATTAACAATACAAACCTTTCCTAAATATGACACTGCACTTATGAATAACAGCAAGGGATTATGTGTGAAAGGTTATACACCATTGTAATAAAATTGCAAGTGTAACTGCTGCAGCGCAGACATACATTAACAGACTGAATTAATTTTGTCAAAATCAGTGTGAAATGCAGATGTCTTGGTTTCCAAATTGCAGTAACACATACAGAAGTTGTACCACCGACTGACATAATTCCTTGTTGTAATTTTTGTAACTCTCTCCCTGAAGCACAGAACTGACAAGCTCAACTGAACTGCTGATGGCAAAATATTAGTGCATGTGTAATCATATGTTGAGGTGCTAAACACAGAACGGGAATTAGCCGTAGTTTATGGTGCTCCATGCCTACCTTCATGCAAACAAGCCTTATACACATACAGCCACATCTGAATCCGATGCAGTGCAGTTCAGATATGAGTTATGGTCTGTCATAATTTATACATTTATCATGACAGTTGCAGTTCTTCAGTGATTACATGTAAGGTACATATGTATTATGAAACAAATGAGGGTCCAAGCATGTCATTACTAGTGGAAACATGGCTTATGGAAATAGTTTTGAATCAAAGAGGTTTATTTGATGACATGGAAGTGGGGTAGGAAGAGGTGGACAGTCGGTGACAAGAATACACATGCAGATAAACTAAGAGATTAATTTATGGTTCATTTCTACACATATCTGTATTATGTTACTCTTCGGTTTATCATTATAATTATTCAGGTAAGATCTGTACAAGATAGTTTTAAAATATGGAACAAGCACATTTATATGGCAGGAGGACAATGGTGTCTTAAGAAAATGTGTAGCCAACACTCACACCCACAGGAGTCATACAAAACATTCAAAAACATTTTGGCATACCTTTTAATTCCAACCTTGATAGTATTACAAAACAAATATACAGACCTGAGTATTATCTAACCATACCATAATAGGAATTCTTACTTCATAAAGTACAAATATGACAATAGATTGAAGCAAAGGAGAACGTATGTATTACTCTTCATTGCCTGATGACAGTTTTCAAATCCCATAGCATGTACATTACATCCATTAGCCTAATAAATACAAAACAGTAAAAAGTGATGATACAAAAGTAGGAACACATAAAGACAAGGAGACTGATACAGGCACACAAAAAATGTTATAATTTCTCTGTGTAATTTTTTAAACATCCTTGGGGCATGGAATTTTATGTTTTTGTGATAAGTAATCTGTCATACTATGTATAATCAACTGTTTCCAAAAGGGAGAAAGAAGGGTTCAGAAAGTACAACCATAACTAAGAGAACAGCAGGATAACGGGAGGTTACTAAGATATGTAGACAACACTTACAACCAAAACAGTTATGGATGGATAGATGGATTAAGGGTGGTATTCATAGTCTGGGGCTTTACATATTCATAGATGTGATCCACAAGAAGCAGTGCTATGAGGTTATGCAATTCCTGGACTGTCAGGATGACTGCGGAAAAGCAGAGGACCCTTTGTGAACACACCGCCTATCAGAAATGCATAAGATGATTTACTTATAACCTTTTGTGGGACAGCTATTATGCTGTTTAGGGGGTTATATGTATAAGCATGAATTTGATTCATCGACAGCTCATATGCATACAATGTGTGTAAATCATCCTGAAGTTACACCAGAAAGCAGAAGTCAGAATACAGATATGTGAGGGGAGCTGACTTGGTGCTTCTACATACTTAGACATTTTTACTGGAGGGTCGCTTAAGTAAATGTTTCATTTTAATGCTTGCGCATACTTGGACATTTTGCTGAAGGGGTCACTTGGGTAAAATGTTTTATTGTAGTGCTTGTGGGTACCTGGACATATTACTGAAGGCGTCGCTTGTGTGAAATGTTTCATTATGGTGGTTGTGCACACTGGGGCATGGTACTGTAGGAGTTGTTTTAGTGAATGTTTAATTTCAGTGCTTGTGCATACCTGGACATATTACTCAAGGGGTCGCTTGGGAGAATGTTTCATTTTGGTGCTTGTGCCTACTAGGAAATGTTACTGAAGGGGTCGCTGTAGGAAATAATTAATTTGTGTTTCAAGAAAGTGCTTGTGTATACATGATCAGACTGCTGAAGTGATCACTGGGCAAAATAATTTATTGTATCATTTTAGTGTGTGTGCATACTTAATGCAAACTAATGAAGGGATTGCTGGGAAAATAATTCATTTGTGTGTCAAGGAAGTGCTTGTTCATACTTGGACAAAAAAGTTCTAGGATTGCAACTCCAATATCCAAGGTGAAACACCACATTTAACAATGAGTACATCAGGGATATTTGACTATATATTGCAAAAACACCTAATTAGCATACTGCGATAGTTCTCATTTGCATCTCATTATTTTTAGGCCTTGTGCCTTAGTATAAATGGCCTCTATGAAATGTGCCTTTGCTGTACTCATTCATAAGCATCAGGAATACCCCATCACATTTCTGCAAGTAATTATGAATACCACCTTAAATATGATTTTCACATATTTTTGGTTTTGAACTCTTGACAATATGCCAAAAGCAATTTACATAGATGGGAATTATGTCAACACACCACACAGGAAATGTTACTTCACAACCTTAATTTTACTGTTTTAAATGTAGGCATTAGGCCTCATCACAGTAATAATAATTTAACATAACATCAGGGTTACATCACAGCCAGCAGTATAATAAATGATCCAACGCAGAACAGAGATGTACTATGTTAAGGTGTTATGTGTCATGATTTACATGTTTATCATGAAGGCAGGAATATTTGGGCAGTCTGCTTACAAACAATATTTGCAAATTTGACATCATATGCAGTGTACACTTAGCTCGTCTGCCTTTTCAAGACATTGGCCTGAATAACCACAGACCAGTAAGGCTAAGTACAGTAGCATGAAGGGCATCAAAGTAATGCGACCGAAGGCAAAAACGTACAAGATTTTGCCATCAGCTGTGTACTTCCATTTCCCCTACATTGCAGGTGATGCTTGATGCCAGATGTTATGCATATGCAGAGGAGAAAGACTGATGACACAGAAGGGGGAGCATACATAGACAGGGGGAGAGGGAGGCAGGACCATAGACAGAGGTAGAGGGAGGTGGGACCATAGACATGGGAAGAGGGAGGCGGGTCCATAGACAGGGGGAGAGGGAGGCGGGACCATAGACAGGGGGAGAGGGAGGTGGACCACAGACAGGGGGAGAGGGAGGTGGGACCACAGACAGGGGGAGAGGGAGGCGGGACCACAGACAGGGGGAGAGGGAGGCGGGACCATAGACAGGGGGAGAGGGAGGCGGGACCATAGACAGGGGGAGAGGGAGGCGGGACCATAGACAGGGGGAGAGGGAGGTGGACCACAGACAGGGGGAGAGGGAGGTGAGACCACAGACAGGGGGAGAGGGAGGCGGGACCATAGACAGGGGGAGAGGGAGGCGGGACCATAGACAGGGGGAGAGGGAGGCGGGACCATAGACAGGGGGAGAGGGAGGCGGGACCATAGACAGGGGAAAAGGGAGGCAGGACCAAGTAGATTATGACAGAAGCAGGATAACAGTGGCTCATAATGATATGTAGGTAACAGCTACACTTAAAACAGGGTACTAAGAACCATCAATAACAGTTTGCTAATCTTTGGATTAGTACCAGTGAAAGTATACAAAACTTCAGTCTATAGATCTGAGCATTATTTCATCATGACACAAAGGAATGCCTACTAATACTCAGTATTAATCATACTTTGACTTAGGAATAGGATCCATTCCCCTCATGGTATTAAAAACCAAAAAGATGTGGTGAAATTAAACAGAAAGGAACTCCTACTTTACATATTTTAAATCACACAATTGAAAGGACAGTGACAGCTTACTGAAACAGAAGGGTTAAACAGAGAGAAAGAGATGGACAAAGAACTAGCAACAGTATTGCTTATGGTACATTTAGGACCATCTTTATGGTGTGTTACTTGTAAGTTTTAACTCATTAGTACTCTTTCATGCTCTATATAATAAAGTACTTGCTTTAGGAAGCAAAAAGGGGCAGGAGAGGAGAACCAGGATTAAGACATAAGCAGGATAAGGGAGTTTCCTAAGTGTCACACTTAGGGATGAAATGTTGTGCAAATGTTTTCTTGCTACACTATTCAAATACTATGTTAATGAAATTTTGTAAATGTAGATAAATACAGACATTTGGATTTAAACATATGATAGGAATCTATGGTGGTGCTGCGGTAGCGTTGTCGCCTCACAGTTAGACGTTGCACGTTCGATTCTCAGTTAGAGCGTCTTCTGTGTGTCGACATGCATGAATGGGCGTTCCTTCATTGAAGGTTGTGCGTTAGGCCCGGCAAGCCAGCAAGTAAAAATCTACTGCCAATCATTAGCGGACCGGAGTTCCGCTGTGGCGACCCCTAACCGGTAAAAGCCGAAAGACCTACATAGGAATCTAAACTGCCATGAAATAATAATTTGACATATAGCTGTAATCAAACTAATGGCACTATATAAAATCATCAGTCTACAGACATAGGAATATCTCAACACACCACATTGGAATTTCTAGTTTATTAAATCCAGCACTCTATATTCTTATAGTGCAGCAGATTTACTTTCTATTCCTACAGTACAGCAGATTTAAAAAGATTTGCACAAAGTAAACATTGCTAGTAAGGCTGAAATTAAAATATTCAGCTTTTGCCACAGGATGTGAAATACCATTTACAGTGACTCAACATTGGTGCTCGATGCTAACCTCCACACAAATGATGAGGACAAAAAGTGAAGGCTGTTCAATGTGCCATTTCTGGTCATGTGTGCTGTGTGTGGTTCTATTTTTTGACTAGATTAAACGTGAAAAATGGGTTGATAGAGCAGTAGTGAAAATGAGGGGTGGTAAGTAGAGAGAAAGAATACAGAACTCTGTAGGATGGTGGAGGGAGAGCACCATAGCTATCTATTTGTTCACAACATAAATGTAGACTTGTACAAAGAATTTCTGGACTTTAGAGAGTCGTCACACCAAGTTTGAGTGATAACAACAGAATAATGTTGTATAGCCAACTGGACCAAATCTAGTGTCAAGATGACACAAAGATGAAGTGGAGAGCTATGTATTGGCCTTAATTTTTTTTGTTGTTGTTTTTTTGTTTGTGGGACAGGTGTCCATTTTTTTTTGAGAGAGAGAGGAATGTTGGGAAAGGCAATTAGGAATGAGAGGTTCAGGTAAGTAGGTAGGGTAAGTTAGGTAGTAGGCACAGATATGCAAGACAGATAGGGATGGTGATGGACACAAAAGCTTGGGGACAACATGATTGGGAATAGGTGAACTTGGAGGTGCATTCATTTCCAGCTTGAGAATAGTGAGAATCCAGTTCTCAAGCACAAAACTGTCGTCAGTGTCTCATGTGTCAGCTGAGTGGGTCAGGGCTGGATGTGGCATCATTTTGACAATATGACACAGGGCCTGTTCATCCCTTCCAATTCTGGCACTGAGGCCCCTCTACATTAGCCCTCCACCTGCCGTAGGAGTTCCTGACAGGTGACAAAATCTCCACCTCCACAACTACTGCTTCCAAAGGGTACCATTAGAGGTTCATAGGTTTGTACTAGGCTAATGACCATAAGGGCCTTTTTAAGCCTAGTCATGCATCCTAAATCTCTGACAAGTTCTGATACCCTTGATAAGTGTAAGCATGGGCCTGGGAGATGAACTATTTTCAGGTTACCTGTTTGCATTAGAGACATAGGTGCCAAACCAGGGATATATTTCAGGTTTCCCATCCAATTGTCCATGTTGCACTTGAATTGGATTAGGGAGAATCGCTGCTTCACATGGATGGGGAGCTTGTTCCAAAGACAGGGTAGTCTCTGGGATGCATGCCTATCTCTCCAACAGGTCCTATTTACATTACAGGCAAGGTTTAAGTTTTTAGAATAGGTAATTCTGGTACTGTTTATTTTGTGGACATGCATGAGGTCCATCAGAGTGGGGTCTGACAATGCCCTGTATGCCAGGCATAGATCTCCCTTCAAAAGCCTGTAGGAGACAGAATACAGGGATAGGGCCTTGAGGCAGTCTGTATAGGACATATTGCTTATGCACTGTATTCTTTTAGTGAGGAACCTCTGTGGACATTCCAGTTGTTGAATATGCCTGGTTAGGTACATACAAAAGGGGGCATTGTACTCAATGATAGGTCTGATGAATGCTGAATACAGTGGAACAATGACTTCCTTGGACTTAGATGCCATACCTTTGTCTATAAGTTGCGCAACATAGAATGATTTCCTCACCACAGTAGGCACATGACAATCAAAGGCTAGATTACTATCTATGTGTGTCCCTAAGTCCCTAACTATTGGTTTGACTCTGTGTTGTCAATATGACAGTTACCAGGGCTGGATGACTTTCCAAAGGATACTATTATGCATTTCTTGGCATTTAGTTTTAGTGCATGGTTCTGACACCAGTTGTTTGTCCATGTCAGCCCCTCCTGGACAACATTTGTGTCAGTGTGAGATTCAATGACAGCTCCTAATTTGCAATAATCTGCAAATTAAGTCAGCCAGAGACCACTGACATTGGTCCTGACTTCTGAGAAGTAAATGCTAAAAAGTAGCGGTCCAAGGACTGATCCCTGAGGGACTCCACTTCTTCTTTGTAGAGGTGGACTCCCCAATTCTAACTTCCTGGGTCCTGTCTGTGAGCCATTTGACTATCCACTGGATGAAATATGGGTTTGTACCTAACCACTTGAGTTTGTCAACAATGCCTGGGTGGGGTATTGTGTCAAATGCCTTGGCCAGGTCAAGGTAGGCAGTGTGAATGATTTTGTGTGTATGATATGACTAATGGAATCAAGTATTTCACTATGCCATATCAGATATCTGCTTTCAAAGTTAATAATTGCATTTGCCAAAATGTAATTGTTAATGTAATGCAGTACTGAAGTTAATATCTTCCAAGTGCTATCCTGAAAAAAATCTAATTTGTGTTTCTGGGTAATGAACCAGTATTGAACCCACACACAATTAAGCTGATGTACTCATTTCCTACTACAAATCACCAACAGTTATTGGAGTTGGCATATATGCTGGATATCAAAAGTTATGGTATACCTGCTCAAGGTGATATACAGTGTTGAAATGAAAATACTTTTCTGTCTTGCTTTCAGACCTGTGACATTCTTACCTTGTGCCTCTCTAGGGTAGGTTAGTTTTCCCTGATGTGTCCCATTGTTTTCTGTATCTCTGCTGCAGCTGTATACTAGAGAATTAAAAATAGATAGATGCAAACATCGTGAATACTTGCATTTGCTGGCTAATTAATGCCAAATCATAGACAGGTGATGGGTCTGTATACTTACTCAAATAAGTGGCGTTTGCAGTTTTAAATTCATCCTCTCATAAGCTCACGAGATCCTAACTGAGACTCTTCATGTTGCTGCAGTAGTGACAACATTGCCCTCTAGTGCATGCAATGCCAATTGCACTGGAGACAGCCTTGGCCAAGCTGTTCCAAGCCTCAGCCATATAGTGAGACCCAGTATATCCCCCTGCAGCAGCCTCCAGCTGTGGCACTTTACAAGGAGTGCCACAAAAATCTTAGACTCCACAACACCCCACCTTTGTGCTCAAAATGGAACACCATCTCTGCCATCAACAACCTTGTCTGCTGCAGTCAAGCTACATATATGGATGTGAAGTCACACACAATTTAGATCTCACATGTAACAGCTTGTGCTCCAAGACGCACAGCTTTTCCAACTGCATTTGCACACTTGGACGCATAGCAATGGCTTGCCGGACACATTGGCACTGTTTAAATTAAAAAGCACAGAAGTGTGAAAAATGGCAGTGAGATTTGGCCATGCATGGTGCTGAAAGTATTGACACATGTTGCAATGTTAAACAATGAAATGTTTCATAGTATGTGTTCTAATATTGTTGGCTGAAGAAAAAATGGTATGACTTGTGACATGATGGCCTTCTGGGAGTTATACAGTGGTAAGATTACATAGTACCACCTGGGAATCAAACCCATTAGAAAAAAGGCTAAGATGTTAAACTTTCCTTATTAGCTGTGACTGCAGTAGTAGAACTTACTTTTTAGGATGGTAATTAGAACTATAGTAATGTAACAATGACTGGAGCTATACCTCCAAGATGTCTGTATATGCGTGACTTTAATTAGTCATGGGACTGCATATCTATGTAAAGGGCAGTGTTTGTGTTTATAAATACATTTCAGATGCATGTAGTTGAATGACCTGAGTAATACAGGTTGGGTTATGTCACATACACACTTCATAAGACATATTGTGCTAAACATCATTTTGATATGTAATAACTCATAAAAATTATAACAAAATATTGTGCACATCGTAGTAATGCAAGTGCATTCTAAATTAAATAACATGTTGTTTAACTTAATTTGCACACAATATATTGGGCTTCTGTAGCAAGCATTATTGATACATTTGTTGCAATAAACATAGTTATGATGCTCTTTTGTATTTAGCATTACATTCTTAATCAAAATGTTGCAACAAATGGCAATCTCACCCCCCTCTGCAAAAATATCTGTAAACTGTTTTTGAACCCTGCATAACCTGCCTTATTTCTCTAAGATCTCTAAACATACACCTTGTACCACAGTGAAAGTTACCTGGTGCTTTTTCTTCACCGAGTACTATCCAGAATGCTGATGGCTAAGCACAGACACCTGGCTTGTCCATAGTACAGAAGGTAACCAAGATTAAAATTTTCACTTTTTTTTTCTTTAGAAGTGAACCCTGTTTGCATGTTGCCAAGTGGAGTGCAAATGCAAAGGGCATTTTAAAAAAAACATTATTAAAAATGAGCTTATATTGCAAAGTAACACATTGAAGGGATATGGGTCTATATCACCAAATCGAAAAGACTAGTAATTGAACGACATTTACATAGAAAATGCCATTTATCAAAGTTGTGCCCCCCACACCCCCCACTAACTATATTGCCAACAGGAAGATCACACTACAGTGAGGAAAGAGCAAATTTTCCGATCTCCACTGTACCGCAATCTCACAATAAACACCTCGATGAATGGCAGTTTGATGTGAAATGCAATTCGATTACCAGTCTTTTCAATTTGGTGATATAGACCCAAGGTATATATGTAGAAAGAAAGAAACTGTTTTAGCATAAGCATGGCATAGTCTTCCTTTTCGCATTTACTTGCTACATTACAAGCAGTATTTAGGTTACACATCATCAGGATTTTATGTAATGGCAATTGTTCTCAGTATTTAGGTTACACATCATCAGGATTTCATGTAATGGCAATTGTTCTCAGTATTTAGGTTACACATCATCAGGATTTCATGTAATGGCAATTGTTCTCAGTATTTAGGTTACACATCATCAGGATTTCATGTAATGGCAATTGTTCTCAGTATTTAGGTTACGCATCATCAGGATTTTATGTAATGGCATTTGTTCTCAGTATTTAGGTTACACATCATCAGGATTTCATGTAATGGCAATTGTTCTAAAAGAGGGCACACATAGAATGACAGGAGGTGATTCTTGCCACAGTACATACAATTCTCATGACAACAAATATTACAATATATTGAATAACTGTCAAGTTGAATAATTGTGAGATATGGATATGTTGTCCAACATGTATGACAAATATATCCACAGTACTCATGTAATTGCCTTTGTGTTAGCGTACACTACAAAATGTCAAGTTACAACATTCTTAGCACATATTGTTATTACTAATGAGCAGAGATGTGTTTTCAGCAACACCTTTGTACCATAAATTCACATGTACTACAGGTATTGTTAATACTAATGAGTAGAGGTGGGTTTACAACAACACCTTTGTACCATAAATTCACATGTACTACAAGTAAGATTTTTATCATGCATCATGAACTTTAGCCTATTCATTTCATATATAAAACTGGGTGTCGATATTTATTCTGAATCCAGTCATATAAAAATATCTGTAAAATGTATTCAAACCTTGTATCACTAGTCTTATGTCTCTAAACTCACTTTATGTGCACCTTGTTCCACAGAAATAGTTAGATGACAGGTGGAATTTATTCACGGCATCCTAACCAGAGTGCTGATGGTCACATAATGGTGCCAGGCTTGTTGGCTCTAAAGAAGGTGGCCCAAATTAAATTTTTCACTTTTTTCCTTATAAAGTCAAATATGTTTGTATGCTACCATACAGAGTACAATTTCAAAAAGCATTTAGAAAAAAACAGGAAAACATCAAATGAAAATTACATCAATCAAAGGGTATACATAGCAATGACCAGTGCAAGAAATGGTTACAGTGACATAGTCATCCTTCTTATATCCCCTTGTCACATCAGAACTTTCATTTCTGGCACACATTATCAGGAATGTAGGTAATGCCAAATAATGGGAAAAGTGACAGACAACAGCTCACATGTCAGTGGCAATACTAAAAATAGTTGAGATCCAAAAACACAGTTATTTAACAAAACATGTGCAAATTTGTATTCAGACCCTCCTTTGTAAAATGTATCACTTAACCGGATTCAACCCCTGCATCACTTCTTTTTTTTTCTCTAAATGTATGAAACAAGTCGTTAAAATGTGCTGTTTTGTTGTTTACTCTATTTTGTTATCTTGCAACATGAACATATGCTGCTTAAAAATCATTTTGTTCACAGAAACAGCACCTTTTCTAGATTTGAATCCTAGGACATTCAGAACACACAGTTGATGCTATCATTAGGATGTACCACAGATACATACAGATACTGTGAAGAAAAAAACAAGGTTACATATACTCAAGATGTGACATAGTATCAATTGACATTACATGTGCAACAGAACCAAGTTCTGAAAGTTGTCCTATATAACTTGCAGTTAGATGTGTAAATGCCTGTAATCAAAACTCTCAACCTCTTAGCACAAACAATTGGGGCAAAGTCAAAAAGGATGGGGGACAAAGCTCCAAAAAAAGAGACAAATTTTAAATATTGTTCTTATAAACTTATAAAGTTGCTAGAATAAAAAGTTTTTGAACTACCATGCACTTTCTAAAGGATGTGAAGCCTGAAACTCAAATTCCTGTCATTACTTAGTGAATTAATTCCTCACTAATTTGCCACAAAAATTCCAAAAATCATAAATTTTATGAGCAACAGACCAAAAATATGAAGCAAAAATCTGAACATTCTGTGAAAATCTGGACAGCTGAGAGGTGCGTGTGATACCCGCCACAAATAAGGTAAACTTTCCTCACACAATATAAAATACAAAACTGCAACACTGCAGCACTTTTCTTCTCTTATCTTTATTTTGTGAGCTTCATTCCCTAATTTCTGCTTCTCTAACAAGACTGTTATGTGATTTGCCTTGCAGTTGACATTGTTTCCCTGAGTACTTCCTTAGAACTGCAGACACAATGTACTCTAAGGCAGTAAGTCTAGTCATAAACAATTCATGGAAATGTTAGTAATGCTGCTTTCCAGATCAGTCAATGTACTCATAGACTTTATTGTGAGTCCCTTCTCCCTGACACACCATCAGTAATCAAAGAGGACTGACTGTGAAACCCTGATTCTTCCTGCAGTCTGACTGATCATTCACTCCTGAAAGCCATTAGAAGGTAACATTACTCAATGCTTCTCCTTGTACTGCTGGGGCATGTGCATGCAACTGTGTAGGTCCTTAGACTATTTTTACATGCCCTGCAGTTAGTGCAGAGTGTAGAATTCATGAATGCCAGTGAACTCTTACCTCATCTGCATACTCACAGTGCTTTGAGGGCTGAATCTGCAATGTATAAAGGTAATCATGTAGATAAGGAACTTATGTTGTAATAGGGGAAACTGTTTGGATAAGGAAAGCTTGATACTGCTATTTGCTTTGAAAACTGGTTGCTACTTTAACAACTGACTTGCTGCAAAGATAGGTTGCTGTTTTTTTAAAACTTGATGTATTTTAACCTTACTAATGGACTGTATTTTACCAAGCAATTATTGGTTTACTGTCTGCATTATTTTCAGTAGCTGTTAACCTTTATTTTTTTTTTAATAATGCTGACATTTAATTGGAAGATTAATCTGGTAAGTTGGCCTCTTAGAGCAAAAAAAGGCTGTATTACTTATTAGCAAAGTTGTGGGGTTTTTTTGCATTATTAGCGCACATAATTGTGTGAAGTATACCTAGCAGAATATCACAAAAATTGTCATCCATTTTCCTTGACATATGTACATTATCTTTGTTAATGCTTCAGTGTACTACAGAATTAGGGAAATGCTTGTTGTCAGCAATTGTTATCATTTTCTTTCCTTGTCTGTCAGTTGTGTGGGGGATCTGTATTAAGTTGTATGTACTCATATGGAGTTTTTATTTGTTATGTATATTACGTATGCTAGTTGGATGTGTTCACAGATGTTTTTGGTTTCTTTTGTTAACAATCCTTTTTGGTTTACTTACATATTTATCCCCTTTTATGTTTCCTCTCATACAGGGCTATGGTGACCAAGATATCTGAACCCTATGAACTGCCATACAATGACACTGACACAGAGAATGATGTGATCATTCAAGCACTACATCTCCATGGGTTATTCCTGTTAGAAAGAGGCAGAGGTGACAAGTCCTCCCTTGACTGTATCTGGGAGCAGGTGATCAACAATGTAGTCAGAGGCCATGGATGTACATATTCCAAAATAAGACATTGGGCCAGTGATATGATCAAAGTGGTCAAACACTGGGCAGCTGCAATTGCCCATGAATGTATGGCTAGAGGGGTCATCCTGCTACCAAGCCACCACTGACTGAAACAGGGGAGTGCCTATCCATTGTCAGACAGCCAGACAGCTCAGCACAGGGTTCACATAAAATCATTGATTTGGGGGCTGACATGGGTCTACTGCATAACTTCTGGATGTGAAACATAATTAAATAATTGTCACTTTATATATGTGGTACTGGGAACTGCGGTCCTGCCTCTTGTTGTCATTGTGGAAGCATTTTCCTAAGAATGACATTGTGTGACAAGGAATAGACCAAGGATTCTGGCAGAGGTTCTGGGTCATACTACAGGGCATGTCCTGAGGTGTCTAGACACTAGAACACTCAATACAAATCCTATAATATTCCTAGTTTGAGCATGGGCATCAAAGTATCCTTGCTCAGTGGGATTGTGGGGGTTTCTCATACATGTCATGAGCCAAGATTCCTGTGCATAAACTGCATCCCCCACTGGGCGCTCTTGTGGAAAGTCACCCCTAGCAAACTTTGTGTAGAGCTCAGAGGTGTGTCACATATGTGAGTCATGAAAACTGCCTGGGTCACCTGAACAGACATTGTAGATGATCCCTTGGGTATTACAGACAAACTGACAGTTGACAGAGTGGTACCCTTTCTTGCTAATTGTGCCCCCCCTTCTCTGTTCACCATGTGGGGTTATATTTCTGCATGTGTGCAATCTATGGCCCCAAAAATTTCAGGAAAGTGTGCTATTGCATACAATTTCAACATGGTTCTTGCTGTCTGTTCTGAGGTGCTTGGGAAACAAATATGCTCCTTTGCATGTTGTAGCAGTGCATTTAGAAACTGATGCAATATTCTAGAAGCTGAGGCCTGAGGCACCTCTAATATATCGCCTGTGGGTCTCTGTGGGACTCTGGAAACGACCTCTAGCTAGTATATGTAAAACTACACATGTCTTTGTTTCCACTGCAATGGGTTATCTATAGTTTCCCTGGGACCTTATGTGAGGATAATAGAGGTTGCATATTTCTTGTGTTTCCAGTATTGCTCTACAATTTCTGTGTCATGCAGTCTGTGGTAAGTCAGACAGGGTCTAAACACCCTTCTTCTTCTTCTTCTTCTGCTTGCCTGAGGTCAGACAGCAGCACTATGAATTAAAGCCTACAGTTTAATGATGGTACAGTAACTGCTAACATTTTTTAAGTGTAATTGTGGCTGTAATCCACGGAGTTTCAGATTTCAGGGCAAATAGCTACACCGAATGTACATGATCGCTTTATAGTTCCAGAATAGCTCCGCCATGTTGGATTGGTTAATTAGCATGTCATTCAGCTACTTATGCTTTCATTAGAATACTATGCCATTTATACTTGTTTTGAGGCACTGCACTAAGTGTAGAGCTATTTAGTGAATACCAAACAGCACACTATAGTGTGCACAGCATGCATGTACAAAATAGCTGCACTTAGTGTAGCCATTCATGAATCCAGCTCAACAACTTAAACACAGATAATTATAATCAACTCATCAAGACCAGAATAAAATGAACACACATTAACATAAGGAAAATATTTCTCTCACATTCAGTTTAATACATAAATACATAAATCTAAAATAAAGAGTACCCATCCATAAAAATATACCCTGTCTAACAAAGCACAAAACACTTGGAACAAGCTTTAATACAGTTAAAATATTCCTAAAATCAAAGAAAAACTATACTAATAAAAAAGTCAAACAACCAATCAGAATGCTGGGAAATGAAAGCTGAAATACCATGTAAAACAAGTACAAAATAAACATAAAACACAGCAATAAAAGTCCAGATTCATTAAAAATAAACAACTAAACCAGCCAACCATACTCACCTATGGCACACTCATTAACAGAAGCCGTGGCATAGCCCCCCATAAATTGTAAACATTTTAACGCATACAGATGGATACTTACAAGTACAATGAATAACTCTTTCCAGAAGACAACATATAACCAAACTAAATGGGGGGCTTCACCCCCCCACACCCCACAATGTGGGAGACTGTGCCCCCATACACCCCCTTACTATATATACTAACTCCAGGATCACACTACAGTGGAGAAAATGCCATATATAACTTTCAATGAAATGAGTTTTCAGTGAAGTGAGCTTTCAGTGAATTGGTCCCAGTCATTTGAGTTTCAATGAAATGAAGTAGACCCACATATATAAATATATATATATTTATGCATACACAAACACACAGACACGCACACACACACACACACACATATATATATATATATATATATATATATATATATATATATATGTATATATATATATATATATATATATATATATATATATATATATACTAAATCTCAAGATGCACTTGCTTGAAGTACTCCTCAAAATGGAGAACATCAACATTTATTCTGTAACAGAGACCTGGTTTAAAGCAGCAAAAAGCAGCCCTGCACTACCAGGCTATAAATCATGCCACACCTTTTGGCCCCAGAACATGGAGCAAAGCTCCAAAGGCAGTGGTGTCTGCATATTCATAAAGGATATGCACACCTCCAGACAAGTAGCCCAGCATAATGCATCTGGGATACTTCAGGTACAACTAACATTGGGTAAGATGGCGATTTAGGTTGTAGCCTGCTATAGGTCCCCAACCATGTTCCAAGACTCTCACTCCACATTCCTAAGCATCCTGGAAACTATTAGAGACCAACCCAACACTCTCATACTAGGTGACTTCAACTACCCCTCCATTAACTGGGAAAGCTACTCATGCACCGATACATTGGCCCAACGCTTCCTGGAATTCATCAATTCCAATGCCCTGGACCAGCTCATTCTTACCCCCACTAGAGGAAGCAACATCCTTGACCTGGTTATTACTAACATGGGCAACCATTGCCCTACACCAAAAGTCAAGTCCTCCCTGGTTAGGTCCGACCACAAACTAATCAACATGGAACTCCATATCTCACCCACACCCCCGCAAAGGTAACCACCATGAAAAACTTCTCCAAAGCTGAATTTGGGCTCCTAAAAACATAGGTGGCTAACTTCACAGCACCCATGTCAATGGAAAATAGATTCATGACTGCCAAATCATACACCAATGCACTGTACGGACACATACATCAATGCATTTAACTGGCCATACCCAACAGAACCAAGACGCTCTCCTTCAAAAAAAGGAAGCCAATCTGATGGTCTCTGCCATTAACAAACTCTACAACAGAAGGAAGAAACTGTTGCAGACAAAGGTGAAGTCCCAAGACTGGAAAAACTCCCTTATTAGCCTCAACAAAAAGTTGAGATCCCTCATCAAAACCTCTAAACCCAGCTATGAAGACAGACTTGCAGCAGACACTAAAAAAAACACAAAGCCTTCTATAATTATATTAAGAATCTCCACGGCAATACCCAAGTTTGCTCTGAGTTACTGCACAATGGTCCTTCCTATACTGAGCCAACAGATATTGCCAACATATTGGCCGACAGATTCATTGCCAACTTTACCCCTCTCTCCCCCCCTAAAGGACCAATCACAATACTGGAGAAATGCCAGGCACCCAGCATTACTGCAGCACAGGTTAAAGCTGCATTGTCCAAGGCCAAAAATACAGCTTCCATGGGACCCAACAATATCCCTGTATGTGTTCTACATGAACTACAAAGTGAACTGACACCACATCTGTGTGCCCAGCCTCAATCACAGCCTCACCTCAGACTTTGTCCCTACCAAATGGTGCACTACTATAGTCATTCCTCTCCATAAAGAGGGAGCAACTACAGACCCTGGGAATTATTACCTCATTAGCCTGATGAGTCTGATATGCAAAGCTATGGAGCGCATTATCATGGACCTAATAAACAAGGGTATAGGGAATCTTCAAACTCTGGATCCCACACAGTTTGGTTTTATGAAGGGTAGACCATGCCTGCTCAACTTGGTCGACTTCTTTGAGTCAGTCACCAGAGCTGTGGATGAGGACAAGGCAGTTCATACAGCCTACCTAGAGCTGGCCAAGGCCTTTGATACCATTCCCCACTCAGGAATTATTGACAAACTCACCAAACTAAGCATCAACACCTATATCACTAGGTGGGTTACACATTGGCTCACAAATAGAACCCACAGTGTGAAAGTAGTGGACTCCAAGTCAGACTGCCAAACAGTCATGATTGGAGTCCCATAGGGATCAGTCCTGGGTTGTCTCCTGTTTGGCATCTACTTCTCAGAAGTCCAGGCCAATACAGAGGGACTCTGGTTAACCAACTTTGCAGATGACTGCAAGCTGAGAGCCATTATTAACTCCCCAAGTGATGCAGATATCCTACAGAAAGGCCTCACTGAGTCCAATGACTGGTGTCGAAACCATGCCCTTACGCTTAAGCCAAAAAATGTATCATCCCCTTTGGGAAAAACTCTATTCCCACTAATTACCACATCGATGGGAGCCCACTGAACTCTGAAGGTGTTATAACAGATCTGGGGACACGGGTTGACAGAAGCCTCTCCTTCGACCACCACATTGCCACTGTGGTCATAAAGTCCTTCTTTGTGGCACATCTCATTACCAAGGGTTCTGCATTCAGGAAGAAAGAGGTCATCATCACTCTCTACTCTTCCCTCATTAGGCCACTCATCGAGTACAATGCCCCATTTGGTGTATACCTCACTAGACCCATGCAACAGCTGGAAAGGCCATAAAAGTACCTCACAAAGAGGATCCTAGGCCTTAAACACATGTCCTACATGGACAGACTCAAAACCCCCCAGCTATTGTCTGTCTCATATCGTCTACCAAGAGGCGATCTCTGCTTGACTTACAAAGCCCTGTTTGACCCAGCTCTGTTAGAAATGCTACATCTAAAGAATGATCGCACAATCTTGGGGAAACGGCATTCTTCCCTATCCCGAGAAATGTATGATCTCATACTTCTGTCAACTATCTGTGTAGTCAACCATATTTTATCAGCTAAACAGATGCTGACCGAAGATGAATCCAAAGTATTTCAGTGGACCCATATTTATATACACATATCTATATCTATATCTCTCTCTCTATAAATATATATATATATATATATATATATATATATATATATATATATATATAAATGTATGTGTATGTGTAAATATATGTGTAAATATGTAGAAAGAGAGATATAAATATTGATATAGATTTGTATGTATAAAATGGGTGAACTTCCCTCTTGAATAGTCAGTTCATTGACACTGTAAGTTCTTCTGAAATCACTTAATGTTGAGTGCAAGAAATTTCAAAGGGAGGAAAATCAGGTGCTGTTAAGGTAAATGTGGGTTTCGGTCTTTAATGCTGAAACTTTCAGATATATTGAAAGTCTTGGTAACAGGGAAGGGAGTTATAAAAGTGTTTGTGGGTAACTGTTAGAGACAGGACTAGAGAAGGCAAGACAGTTAAATGTTGGGCATGTGAGCTGGTGATTGCATTATGTGTCTGATCATCATGTACAATTGGAATGTTATGTAAATGGCTTTTCCTAAGGTAAGGTGCAGGCTTGGGGACAAAGATAGGGGCAAAATTAAGGTTACCACACAATAATAAGGTGATGCTGTGGAATGAAGCCAGAACAAGTATTGTCTGCATCCAGGTTCTTTGGTTTTGTGCAATCTGGGAGTTAGAATATAACATTAGCAGGGGGTGTAGGGATTGCTGGGGGGATTGTTCCTTTCAAAAAAACACTATTTTTAGCTTTTTATTCATTATTTTTCAATTGCATGCTCTGAGGTTATTTCTCAGCACATGCATAGAGACATAACTGTTTTTTCTTTATTTTTACTGACTTTTGTGCTTTCAATGTTAGTGATGTCGAAACTTGTATACTTTTATTAAATTTAGTATCCCATACATACATGCATCTTCCTATACATTTGGAATACAAGCATGTCTGGAATATGAAGCATGCAGTATCTTGTACAGTAAGATTAGACTTGGCGCTATCGGATTAGTGAGTGAGTGGCAAAGCCAAGAAGATATTTCAAGTTTCAGATGAAATAGATTTCCACATTTTAGAAGGATTCACAACCATGATCTGTAATTGCATGACTGGTGCACGGTAAAACCACATGTCAGGGCTCAACGCAATCCAAGAAAAGTCCCATTATCCATGGTTATATCATCATGCAAACCTGGTAGCGTCCCAGTACAGAGCAGGTATGCAAGTGAAATCTCAGACCATCTTCCATAATTCATAATCCTGTGAACTGACAAGCAAAGTATGCAGGACTGGCAGAAATGGATGTTAGCAGAGTGAAGACCTAAAGTTCCTAAGACGTTCTGAGAGCCTAACCTCACTGTAAATATCATACACTGCTCAACACAGCATAGCTAAACATCAGCTGAAAAAGAAAAAAAAAGTACAACATAAAAATGTAAGCATAACAAAGCAAATAACAACCATGTAGCTGTATACTGTGCACAAAACACACAAGTACAAGCACATCATCATAACCACAACATAATCATGATACCAGCTTCCCACAAATGGAAGTGAACATGGCCACAGATCCCCTTCATCTGCATATTATGCAAACCCGCCCTGTCTGCAATCATGACCAATGAGGATAAAATATTTTTGTACACCTTTGGCCATGTTTGTAGAGTAGTAGGACAGAGGACAACATAACATGCTGCACCACCAACCACATTGTCATGACAGTACAAATAAGGCACTAAGTGCTGCAAATATGCAGAGTCAAACATTGTGCGCTACTGACTGCTATTAAAGGCTCTACAAAGACATGTGTATGAGTAAGATTGTTAATGACGTATTTCTCAGCAGTGTCATCTTTCTGTCTGCTCTTGTCATCATTGTTATGGTGTCTTCCCCTCAACATTGACATATGTCATCATGGATGATCACACTGCCAGAAAAACATACTCATACACACACGCTGACATAAACTTAGAAAGTTGCTAGATTAACAGAATTTGTGATAGCATGCATTTTTTGGAGTATATGAAGTCTGAAATTCAAACATTTCTCATTATGTAGTGACTTCAGTCCTCAGTGATTTGCCAGAAAAAACACAAATTTTATGAGGAACAAACAAAAAATATGAAGCAAAAATCTGGATATTCTGCAAAAATCTAGACAGTTGAGAGGTATGATGTTGTGTAATAACACTCAGGAAATGATGGATTGACAGCAGCTGACACTGGCATGCATGCTCTTCTGACAATATGAATAATGTCATGAAATCTTATTAAATTTAATTATGTAGAATTGAGTCAGTTTTTGTTGGTAGTACCATGTTCAGATAAGTTAGTTACAGTTTTATTTTTAGGCATTCTGTTGAATTTTATTTTCTTAAATGTAACACTACATTTATGTACTACAACTTTGAGTGTAGTTGTTTAGCATACCTCTCAACTGCACAGATTTTTGCAGCACGTCTAAATTTTTGCCTCGTATTTTTGGTCTGTTTTTCATAAAGTTGTGGGTTTCTGTGAAACCATTGGCAGATTATTGAACACAAAGTCAGAAAATAATGAGAGACACTTGTGTTTCAGACTTCATATCCTTCAGAAAATTCACACTAATGCAAAAGCTGTTACCCTATCAACGTTCTACATTTTTAAGAGCAATATTTAAAAACTGTCCATATTTGGGGGCATTTGCCCCCCCCCCCCCATTATTTATAGCTTGTCCAGATTTCTTAGTCTACGATGTTAAGAGGTATAGCTGATTAGAGTAAAGGTTCTGATTGTCTAGAAGATCTGCTGATGACTACAGATTCAAACATATATGGTTAAGTACTAAGCAATCAGACCACAGACCATTACAAACCTCATCAATAAACCATATTCAAAAATAACCTCCTATACTCAGGATGGCAATATAGACCAGTACAGAATTTGTGGCTGTCCATTCAATTAGCTGTTTACTTTAATAATGCCAAGGGTGGCATTTTGCTTGATAGGCAATGAAAGTCTGCTCTGGGGGAGGGAGCATTCATTTGGAGATGAATTTATCACATCAAAGTGTCTTGTTTCTCTGTCACTGAAGGTTTAGGTCCTTTAAATGGGTATCTGAGGAATTAGTTGTTGTGCTCTTTCTTGGCTAAAAAGGCTAGACGTAGATCACCATAGAGGAGTCTATATGAAATTGAGTGCAGAGAAAACCTCTCAGCTGTCCCTGTTTTGTAGGTAAACCCCTGATGTTTCTCAAGGTTTGTTCTATTCCTCCTAAAACTGGAAATCATTTTAAGAATTATTTCTAAGTTAATAGTGCCAACATTTAAAATGTGTCCCTAATTTGGGGCCTTTTCCTTAGTTATTTTTTACTTTGTTCCAAATTCTGTTGGTGAAAGTTGAGAACTATGGTGCAGGTATCGGGCTGCCAATCTGTCCAGAAATCTGAGGGTCTTGAGGTCACTGACCTTCTTAGTTAGGATCCTCTAAGGTTGCAAAGGATCTGATAAGAGATGAATAAAGTAACTAAGACCTCTTTAGATCTAAATAAGATGCCTTTAGAAATTAGCTGAGCCAGCCAGAAGGATTTCTGAATTATAATAGGTTCATATGTAAGTACCAGGCTAGCTGCCCTTGCATGCCATTTTAAGCCTAGACAATTTTACTTTTTCTTCTCAAAATAACCTATCCCATTTGGTTTTAGATTGGCCTTACCCATCCCATGGTTGATAATTATATATTACCTCACTTGATTCATACCATAGATAAATTGCAGAGGACCCATGCATGGGAAAAGCATTTAGGAGTAGCCTTGTCCATTTTTAGTACAGGGGGCAATCCTGGGGTAGAGTTTCCCTTTCCCATCCATAGATCTAAATTGAATTAAATATATCCAGGGATGAAGTTTGTTTTATGTGGATGGAGATTCTGTTCCACAGCAGAGGTAACCTCTGTGAGATACATCTGTCCCTCCAAATCATTCTGTTGATGTTGCAGAAGAGTTCTAGATCCCTAGACCAAGCATTTCTGATGCCGTTTGATTTGGTTATGTGATGTAAGTCCATCAGTAATGGGTCATAGAATACTTTATATGCCAGACACAGGTCACCTCTTAGGATACTGAGTACAGTGACAAAACTTTGAGTCGATCCATGTAGGACATGTTTAGGCCTTGTATCCTTTTACTAAGATATCTGTGTGGGCATTCCAGTTGTTGCATGTGTCTGGACAGACACATGACAAGGGTGACATTATATTCAATGACTGGCTTAATGAGGGTTGAGTAATGGGGGATAATGGCATACCTGGATCGAGACACAATCCTTTTATTTATATGCTGTGCAATACAGAAGGACTTTCTTACAAAAATAGACACACATTGGTCAAAGGTTAGGTCACTGCCCACATAAGTTAGCAAATCCCAAATAACTGGGTCAACTCTTGGGGGGAATATTGTCAATGTGGTAGTTCCCTGCAGTAGATGACTTCCCAAAGGACACAATAATGCATTCTTTGCCATTTAGTTTCAGTCCATGATTTTGGCATCAGTTATCTATTTGAGACAAAATTCCTGCAGGATGGCTAAGTCATTTAGGGATTCAATGACTGCTCCTAGTTTACAGTGATCTGCAAACATAGTCAGCCAGAGCCTTTGGTATTGGCTTTTGCTTCAGAAAAGTACATGCCAAACAGGAGAGGTCCCAGTACAGAATGCTGGGGGACTCCACTGGTGACTGGTCTCTTTGCAGAGGTAACTTCCCCTATTTTGATTATCTGCATCCAATTTATGAAACAGTTGGCAATCCAGCGGGTGACATACAGGTTTATTCCCAGTTTATTTAGCTTTGCTATTATGTCTGAGTAGGGAATTGTGTCCAAAGCTTTGTGTGCCTGCTTTGCCTTCATCCATTGCTCTAGTGAGCTTTTCAAAAAAATCCATCAGGTTGAGTAAGCATAACCTGCTCTTGATGAATCCAAACTAAGACTGATCCAGTGTTTGGAGGTTCCCCATGTCCTGATTGATTAATTCCATGATAAGTCTTTCCATGGCTTTGCATATGAGGCTGGTCAGACTTATTGCATGGATTTGTGGAAGGTCCTCCCTTATGCAGGGGAATGACTGTAGATGTTCTCCATTTGCTTGATACAAAAGCTGTATAGCACCCATTGATGCAGTATTTTTAGCTTTTGATAGCACTTTTAGGACTCGGTCTTATGTGATAGCTGGATGCTAGCCAATTTCAGGTATAGCTTAAGAGGGACAGATGGAGGAGAGAGAGGGGTAAAGGCAGTGCTAAATTTTTGGCCAGTAGGTTCATAGGTTCATATGTTCATAGGTTCATACGTGTTTACTAGGCTTACAACCACAAGGGCCTTTTAAAGCTTAGCCATGCATCCCAAATCTCTGACAAGTTCTGATACCCTTGATAAGTGTAAGCATGGGCCTGGGAGATAAACCATTTACAGTTTACCTGTGTCCATTAGAGACATAGGGTCCAAACCAGAGATGCATTTCCAGTTTCCCATCCAATTGTCCAAGTTGCACTTGAATTGGGTTAGGGAGGAACTCTGATTCACATGGATGGAGAGTCTGTTCCATAGATAAGGTAGTCTCTGGGATACATACCTATCTCTCCAGCAGGTCCTATTAATATCGCAGGCAAGGTTTAAATCTTTAATACAGGTAATTCTGGTGCTGTTTGTTTTGTGGGTATGCAGCAGGTCCATCAGAGTGGGACCTGACAATGTTCTGTATGCCAGGAATAGATCTCCCCTCAGCCTGCAGGAGACCAAATACAGGGATAGGGCCTTGAGGCAGCCTGCATAGGACATATTACTTATGCCTTGTATTCTTTTAGTGAGGAGCCTCTGTGGATGTTCCACTTGCTGGATATGCCTGGTTAGGTACACACCAAAGGGGGCACTGTACTCAGTGACAGGTCTGATGAATGCCAAATACAGTGGAACAATGGACTTAGATGCCGTACCTTTGTTTATAAATTGTGCAACATAGAATGATTTCCTCACCACTGTAGACATATGATGATCAAAGGCTATATTACTATCTATGTGTGTCCCTAAGTCCCTAACTACTGGGTCAAATCTAAGGGGTGTGTTGTCAATATCATAGTTACCCGGGATGGATGACTTCCCAAAGGATACCAGTATGCATTTTTTGGCATTTAGTTTTAGTCCATGGCTCTGACACCAGTTGTTTGTCTGTGTCAGCCCCTCCTGGAAAAGATTTGTGTCAGTGTGAGATTCAATGACATCTCCTAATTTGCAATTAGCTGCAGATTTATTCAGCCAGAGACCACTGACATTGGTCTTGACCTCTGAGAAGTAAATGCCAAAAAGGAGAGCTCCAAGGACTGATCCCTGAGGGACTCCACTTGTGACTGGCCTCTTAGTAGAGGTGGACTCCCCAATTCTAAATTCCTGGGTCCTGTCTGTGAGCCTGTTGGCTATCCACTGGGTGACATACAGGTTTGTACCTAACCTCTTGAGTTTGTCAACAATGCCCGGGTGGGGTATTGTGTCAAATGCCTTGGCCAGGTCAAGGTAGGCAGTTTGAACGATTTTGCCCTCATCCATTGCTTTGGTAACCATCTCAAAGAAGTCCACCAAGCTGAGTAGGCATGATCTGCCCTTGATGAAGCCAAACTGGGTTGGATCCAGTGTCTGGAGGTTTACTATATCTCCTTTGATCATCTGCATGATAATTCTTTCCATGGTTTTACATATAAGACTAATGAGACTTATGGGTCTATAGTTTCCAGATTCTGTAGAAGACCCACCTCGGAGGTTCACTATATCTTCAGCCTCAGAGTAGGTAACATTATTCACAGTCAGCTCAGCGCACAGCTGTGCTATGCATTTGAGATTATGAATATAAGTGAAAATAACTTGTGATTGTCTTTGGACTTGGGTAGCTATTTTAGCCTCAAACTTGACTTTGGTGGATTTTATTAAATTACTGATTTGTTTGTTTATTTCGGTGACAAGGGATCTAACATTCTGGGAGTAACTCTTCTTACTTTTGGTCAAAATTATTTTCCTTTTACTAGAAAGCTTGTTGATATTATAGTTCCATCATGTGGTTGTTTCTGGCATTTGTTCTGCACTACCTTTGAGGTACAGCTGCAGCTATGTAGCTGTATATATGATAATATAGTGTGGTGGTGTACATTTGTGCATATTCAGTGGAGTTAACTGGGTATAGTGGGGATATGAAGCTTACCAATGTATCATGTAGTATTAGATGGTTTGCCTTAAAGAAATTTCTAAAGGTACCTTTGGTGGAAGGGATCTCTAAATTCAGTTTTATTTTGAAGGAGACTGTTTTATAGTCAGATCTAACCACTGATGACGATACACAAGGGATGGTGCTAGATGCTCCCATATTAGTAAGTACAAGGTCCCAGACATTATTCCCCCTAGTGGGTTGTTGTTGTGTCTTTCAGCTTTTCCCGGTTAGGGGTCGCCACAGCGGAGCTCCGGTCCACTAATGAATGGCAGTAGATTTTTACGTGCTGGCTTATTCCCCCTAGTGGGTACTCTGACTAATTGTTTCTGTGCATTTGCATTGACAAAGTCCAGGAATCTCTGTGCCTGTGCACTAGTGGTGGTGTAGGTTTCCAAGTCTATAGCTGAATAGTTTAGATCACCTAGGAAAATGGTATTGGGTTTAATACTGAGTGATTCTAGCATCTGCAGATAGGTGTTGTGGTTTTCTTTTGTCACAGTGGGAGTTCTTTAGCTAGCTAATATATAGTATGGGGCCTTTCTGACAGTTATTTAGACATGAAGACGCTCTAGTGTATTGTGCTGCATTACCAGCCTTGATAATAAAGACATAATTGTCAAAAGAAAAGGGTTTATCAGAAAGAATGTTTATATCTCTTACATTAGTTTCTGATTGGAGGCAGGTGTCAACTATATGGTATGATGGGAAATGTTTTGTTTACCAGACTGAATTATACTACATTTTTAGCATATTTACTTTGAGAATGCTGTCTTTGCACCAATTCTTAATATAGTCTAATCCATTTTGAAGCAGCTATGAGTTAGAAGAGAAATAAACAACACTCAATTACAGTTGTCCACAAACTGTAGATAAAAATATAGGTCAGGAATGTTGGTTAGAAGGTTTGAGAAATAGATACAAAATAGGGGAGAGCCCAACATGGAGCCCCAAGGTATACTACTGGGAACAATTGTGTAGTCAGAAGTGGCACCAGTGACTCTAGTCACATGTCAGAAGTGGCACCAGTGACTCTAGTTATGTCAGAAGTGGCAGCAGCGACTCTAGTCACATAGGTTCTGTTAACTGAATAGTTACAGATCCACCTCACATATATGGATATATATTCAGATTTGCAGGTCTGTCAATAATACATGTATGAGCAGTAGTGTCAAAGGCCTTGGCAAAGTCCATCCATACTGCACACCCATTATCCAGTGTCGTGGGTTCAGAGATTTTTCACTGCCTATATTAATAAGGTGTAGATAAATGTTTATGCATACATAAATGTTTTCATGATATCAATAGGATGTACACAAACAAAAATATGAACATCCTATGTAAATGCATGGAGTCATGCAAAGCTATGTGGTTATTTCAGTTTGTCAAGCATTCAAAATATCAAGCTTTGCTTTTACTGACTTAACAGACACAATTCTCTTATTGCTGACTTTTGTGTATGTGTGTATGTGACATCACATTACAGCAGGTAGTGGGAATGTGCCCATTCCTAGCTCTCATATAATCTCAAATTTGGTGTGTCTATAAATATATATATATATAAATATAATAAATACAAATATATATATATATGTATAATTAGCATGTGGTGGTGGGGTCTTGTCCACCTTCATAAAATATTTTTTTAAGTATTTTTATTTATTCATTTTTTTTTAATTTTGTGTTTTGATCTATTTAGATTGATTTTTTTCTTTAACATTTGAATGTTCAATATTTTAGAAGGTAATTTTATATATATATATATATATATATATATATATATATATATATATATATATAGTGTGTGTGTGCTTGTATCTACATATTTTATATACATTTTACATATGGAAGCAGATATAACCACTGAGGACTGGTAATGCTAAATGCAAGACTGTGAGATGCAAAGACACTAACAGTGAAGGGAAGCTGATTATGGTAAGAGTGATAATGCACAATGATCTAATGAGGAAGGATAAGTCTGCACATATTTTAAAGGAAGAAAGCTCTCCAGCATTCACTGATGTGAAGTTTACATCTCCTCCATCACCCGCTACGTTTTTATTCCCTCTCCAACATCACACATTCTTTGAGATGAGGGCAGTCATCTCACTAAATGAATCCGAGCACTGCACTCTTCTATGAGATCATGCAGCAGCAGAGGTATCAGAGCACATGCCCCATGCAGAGTGAAGCAGGAGGGTTGTTCTATGAGATCATGCAGCAGCAGAGGTATCAGAGCACATGCCCCATGCAGAGTGGTGAAGGAGGGTTGTTCTATGAGATTGTGCAGCAGCAGAGGTATCAGAGCCCATGCCCCATGCAGAGTGGTGCAGAAGGGTTGTTCTATGAGATCATGAAGCTGGAGAGGTATCAGAGCACATGCCCCATGCAGAGTGGTGCAGGAGGGTTGTTCTGTGATATCATGCAGCAGGAGAAGTATCAGAACACATGCCCCATGCAGAGTGGTGCAGGAGGGTCGTTCTATGAGATTGTGCAGCAGGAGAGGTATCAGAGCACATGCCCCATGCAGAGTGGTGCAGGAGGGTCGTTCTATGAGATTATGCAGCAGGAGAGGTATCAGAGCACATGCCCCATGCAGAGTGGTGCAGGTGGGTCGTTCTATAAGATCATCCAGCAGCAGAGGTATCAGAGCACATGCCCCATGCAGAGTGGTGCAGAAGGGTGTTCTATGAGATTGTGCAGCAGCAGAGGTATCAGAGCATATGCCACATGTAGAGTGTTGCAGGAGGGTTTTTCTATGAGATCATGCTGCAGGAGAGGTATCAGAGCACATGCCCCATGCAGAGTGGTGCAGAAGGGTTGTTCTATAATATCATGCAGCAGCAGAGGTATAAGAGCACATACCCCATGCAGAGTGGTGCAGGAGGGTTGTTCTATGAGATCATGCAGTAGCAGAGGTATCAGAGCACATGCCCCATGCAGAGTGGTGCAGGAGGGTTGTTGTATGAGATCGTGCAGCAGCAGAGGTATCAGGGCACATGCCCCATGCAGAGTGGTGCAGGAGGGTTGTTCTATGAGATCATGCAGTAGCAGCGGTATCAGAGCACATGCCCCATGCAGAGTGGTGCAGAAGGGATACCCCACTGCATACATGTAACTAACACTATGCTGCATATATTCAGCATATTCTGCACACTTGTCATCATCTGACATTATACAGGTGTGTGCTTTGTGTGTGTGAGTACATATATGTGGGTGTGTTATATGTGTGAGTGTGCGTGTGTATGTATGTTTGTGTCTGTGCAACTAAAATAAGAAAAAGTATTCTAGTTATAGTCTAGATTCAGTTAACACAGTCTAGGCTTTGAATATGATTATGTTAACATTAATTGCAGAACTTAACTTTTTTATGATCTCTACATCTTCATCCGCAGAACAAACAACTGCTTCCTCAAAAGTGAACACCAATATCATTTTATGACTGAGTGAACTTGGACACATTTGTTTAACATTTCCAAAAAAATAAAAATAAAATCAGAAGAAGCAGAATGCCTTTGTAGCTGAGGCACCATCTCTTACTGATGTTATAAAATGTTTTTTCCAAAGTTTTAATAGACTATAATTAAAAGTCTTATTCTTTACATATTATACAATGATCATATTTTTAATAAAGACCAGAGGGGCCCATTAACTGCAGGTATTAACACTCATTCATTATGCTTCTTCTCTATACAGTGAAAGCACAATTGCTGCATTAATGTACCGTATCACGGTTTACTATCAAAATTTAGATTGGCACTTACATGAAGCTTGGAACGCTGAAAAGCAGCTTTCAAGTTCTTGTAATGCTGATCTGAAAAATGATTGACTCCACATTAGTGAATGGTAGTGTGCATTTGCTACTGTGGAACTGATGTTCTGATAACAGATCGCACTACAGTGGGGATCAGGAAATGTACTTTTTCTCACTGTAGTGCGATCTCAGATTTGGAATATAGGGTATGCAGGGGGTTGCCCCCCCACATAGGGGGTGCAGGGGAGCTTGCCCCTCTGCAAAAAAAATGTTACTGGTAACACAGACTTTAGACAATGGAATTTCAGGTGTTCAAATAAGTACAGCATTCAGTCTTCTTGGGTACACACCTGCCATTAATTAAAGAGACTCTGATTAACCCCAAATAAAGTTCAGATGTCCTAGTAGGATTTTCCTGACATTTACTCAGTTGCCTGCTACAGCAAAAGCCATGGTTCACAGAGAGCTTAGAAAGCATCAAAGGGATGTCATTGTTGAAAGGTATCAGCCAGGAGAAGGGTACAAACCAATTTCTACAGCATTGGATATACCATGGAACACAGTGAAGACTGTCATCAAAAAGTGGAGAAAATATGGGACAACAGTGACATTGCAAAGAACTGGACATCTCTCCAAAACTGATGAAAAGACAAGACAAAAACTGGTCAGGGAGACTGCCAAGTGACCTACAGCAACACTGAAGAAGCTGCAGGAATTTCTGACAAGTTCTGGTCGTGTACTATATGTGACCGCAATCTCCAGTATTCTCCAATATATCTGGGCTATGGGGTAGAGTTGCATGACAGAAGCCTTTTCTTACACAGAAAAACATCCAGGCCTGGCTAAAATTTGCAAAGTAATATATCAAGTCTCCCAAAAGCATGTGGCAAAATGTGTTATGGTCTGATGAGATCAAGGTTAAACTTTTCGGCCACAATTCCAAATGGTACGTTTGGCACAAAAAGAACACTTCACATCACCAAAGGAACACCATCCTCATGGTGAAGAATGGTGGTGGCAGTATCATGCTTTACAGTTGCTTTTCATCAGCTGGAACTGGGGCTTTAGTCAAGGTGGAGGGAATTATGAACAGTTCCAAATACCAGTCACTTTTGGCCCAAAACCTTCAGGTGTCTGCTAGAAAGATGAAGAGGAATTTCACCTTTCAACATGACAATGACCTCAAGCATATATCCAAAACAAAAGAATGGCTTCACCAGAAGAAAATTAAAGTTTTGGAATGGCCCAGCCAGAGCCCAGACCTAAATCCAATAGAAAATGTGTGGAGTGACCTGAAGAGGGCTGTGCACAAGAGATGCCCTCGCAATCTGACAGTTTTGGAGCACTTTTGCGAGGAAGAGTGGGCAAATATTGCCAAGTCAAGATGTGCCTTGCTGATAGACTCCAATCCAAGAAGACTAAATGCTGTAATTAAATCAAAAATGGCTTCAAGAAAGTATTAGTTTAAGGTTGTGCACACTTATACAACCAGCTTATTGTACATTTTTTTTATTTTTTATATTTTTTTCCCCTAAGAGATTTGTTTGTTTGTTTTTCAGTTGAATTATACAGATTATAGGTCACATTAAAGGTGGGAAAAGTTTTGAAATTATTTGTTGTGGTCTTATTTTTTTATATCACAAAAACCTGGCATTTTAACAGGGGTGTGTAAACGTTTTATATCCACTGTACACAGCTCTCCCATGAATACAAGTAATGCAGCATTTTTTTTGCTGTAATTCTTAAATAATAAATGTCTAACCAAACTTTCAAATATTGTTCAGTAAAAACAAACACAATGCCGGATAAGCAAGCAGTCACATGTTTGACTGTATCATACCTAATCTGTGCCTTTCATATAATTCTGCCTTGAATTCAAAACTGATCATTTAGTTTGAAGAAATTATTGCAAAACAATACAGGAAGCAACTCATACCAAATATATAAACAAGACAGACAAGCCCTGGGATTCATTAATGCCTGCACTAAGTGTATATCATTCTAAGTGAACAGACAGCACAGACATAACTCACACTTTCTTCCTCGATGTTTAGTTTTCTTACTGATATTCTTGCAGCTTTAAATATTGACAAAAGATCCATACAGCTTACCACAAAGTGCAGACTACATGTACACCGGGTGTAATTTTTCTGAGTGACTAGAAAATACAAAAAATATGATAAGAATTTTCTTGAATACATATCCTGTACACTTGGTGTACACAATGTAGGCTTTATTGAAAATGGCCAAAGTACCCCAAAGTAATTTCTTTTCAATATGGCATGAGGAAGTCACAACTAACAATTTAAAAAAAAGAAAAGAAAATATTTGCATATACCAAAACAATGCATCCTGTGAATTATCTCCAGCACCTACCTTTAAATCGGTTACTTTAAATGTGTCTCTCTTTTTGACTTAGTGACGAGATGCTTCCTCAAGCAACATGGACACTTTTAATTAAACACAGAAGTTCCTGAGGCACACTGAAAGGCATTGGTACACTAAAACATATCTCCGTTTACTGTTATTTCAGAATGTACTAATTAACATTTAAAGCCTGGATGGGTATTATACTATTTAAAGGTTTGAGCTTAAGGATGGTTGCATTTTGACTAATAATAGAAAACTGGCAGTACCCCTAGGATGCCTTGATTTAGTAAATGAATTTTGGTATTTTTCTTCTTTTTTTTTAATTCTTGCCCTTAAGGTAATTGTTTTAAAGGAACTTGTCTTTTTTGTTTCTTAAATAGTAAAACAGCTTCAGTTTCGTCTCCTAAGATTCAAACTTACTACATCAAGAATTTGAAATTATAATTTTGGATTCACCCATTTTTTTTTTCTGTACATTGATCTAAAATATTAAGTAGTAGGCTGCCATCCATGTAACTCACATGCTCTTGCTGTGTGTTTTAAAACATTTTTCCACATAAAAATCTAAATGTATGCAGTTAGCAATGTAAACACAATCATCACAGCTGCCAAACTGGGTGCTATCAAACATATTCTTAGAATTGATATCACAAATATGTACGCATCACTAGCAGGCCATATAGGTGAATATGTGCCACAAGATATGTAGTTAGCCCAGTAATTATTCACTTACATGCATATAAGGTTCAGAAGAGTATATACTGTATAGACAATGAAGTGGTTCGGTGCTTCTTAGCCACTTTAAACAGAATCAAACAAATAGATCGAATAGTTCTGTACAGGAAATGAAACTTAAGCTTGCCTGTAATTTAAGAAAATTCTGGATAAGTACCAGAAGTCTTTTACTTTATGGCTATAGTTATGATGGAGAGGTCCATCCATCCGTCCACAACTCCTTTACTCATTTTTGCACGTGGGGTTGGGGTGTCACGTCAACAGTGACAATCATCTAAAGCCACGGTTTATACCACCGGATGGTTAGCCCTGCCACATTTCTTACATACCACACACTTGCATGCACACTCACACCTATGGTCAGTTTAGAGTGTCCAATCTACCTACTGCATGTGTTTAGAATGTAGGAGAAAACTGAAGCACCCAGAAGATGCCTATGCAAACATAAGAAGGACATGCTTCTGTAAATTGCTTTTGTACAGACAGATTTATTTTATTAGCAAAAGTAGAACAATAAATACATTTAAGCCTCCACATCAGATGTTTTTGCCAAGTGCAAAAATGCCTATGGGGGTGGGGGCTGCAGCTAGCCCTTGTTTGAAGATGACATCATTAATCCAGTCTTCTAGGGAACAGGTACAATACTTGGTCTGTATTTAATGCTCTGAAAACAATCAATATTGGACATTAATATGACTGTAATTTTTTGGGGTGTGTTAAGAAATAAAGGACTTAACAAGGCAATAGCATATAAAAATGTTTACCAATGGCCAGTGTAAACCAATTTTGTTAAAGAAATGGCTAACCCATAATGTAAAAGGCAGTATGAAGCAAATGAATATTATTCTTATACATACTGAAACAAAAAACACAAGTATATTTATTAATGGAAAGTGATTATAAAACAAGTCAATTGTGCACAGATTATGAAACTTTACAAAGCAAAATGAATGTGAAAACAAAAGATTCAAGAAAAGAAGATTATGCATGATTTAGGAAAAATTAATGAGCCACTTTTTCATGGTCTATCAAATGGTACTATTTTTTTCACAAAGCCAGTCTTTAAAAAGTCAGATGGAAATTTGTGTGCACTGTTTTGATCATGGCAGTGGTAATTTTGTGTCTCAGATAAGCATTTTTTTGATACTATGCAGGTTTTTTCCAGAGGAGGTACTTACCCAACAAAAGGAAGCAATGGTTGCAGAACACAGAAGCACTGCCATTCCCCTTCCCAGGAAAATGTGGGACACTAGGATATGAGGAATGTGTCATTAGGATGCAGAAGGTAGGAAATGAAACAGCTTATAATACTCCAACAGTAAGCCTGCAGGTCTTATAGGGAAAATCAATCTAAATATTTTGTGTGATGTTTGCTAGG
>NC_056742.1:374440329-374537829 GCF_019279795.1 Protopterus annectens
GCAGTGAAGACAACTGACATGTTAACAGAAGCAGTATTTCAAAACAATGTTTTATTCGTAGAAAATGCTTTGGTTTAAAGGAAAGCAGCACACACTTTTAAATCATTCTCTTACATAATTTCCTTTGTAAATGATTGAAAGGATTTAAGCAATCAAAAACAAAGAATTCATGACTTTCTTACTGTTATTTTATTGGTGATACATATTTCCTGCAAGGAATACACTTGTTATTTATGTTGTGACTTTAGTATAACAAATAGGTGAATCTAATAAAACCAAACTTTTATTTTCACTGTTGAAAAAGTACTGTTAAATTTAATTTTAAAGCAAGATAATATTTCTTCTTCAACGCACAGAACAGAAGCAGATTCTAGCAACATATTTCATTTTTCTAGCTGCCAGACACATTTTTCATTACCAGTATTCATAAGGGACAGTTGCATCTTCTGCCCAGGAAGGAAGACAGATATTCTCATACAAAAGCTTGAACATGTGGATGTCAGAGGAGAAGCAGATGTAAAATGTAAAATGTAACGTGTAAAAGAACAATAAGGCCATATCAACAGCACATACATTTAGAAGGCAAGGATAGCTAGGTGCATTTTAAGTGAAATTGAAAATGGAATAATTAAACTAGATGAAGAAATAAGGTCAAAAAAAGGACAGTAACAATACAGGTCTAACCAACAAATTAATTATTTCAGTCCTCATTTATGTACTAACTGGCAGGTTAAGTGAAAATGTTAAGAAATGTGTAGGGTATTTTGCAAACATGTACTTAAAAATGGAGATTCCAAAATATATTACAGAATAATAGTGTACATAGTTATTAATTTATGTAAATTCACTGGTGTTAGACTACTTCCAAGTGCACAGACTGCCAAGTATTTGCATATGTAAGGAGAGCTCCTCTTCTAAACATTAACACATTCCAGGGACCTAAATATGGCCTGCAACGTAAATACGACATGCTAGAGGGACAGATTTATCTCCCAGCAACTGTCGTGTCTTTGGAACAGGCTACCAATTCATGTGAAACAAAGCACCTCTATGACACTGTTCAAGAGGAACCCGGACGAGCGGATGGGGCACAGTAAATTCTTACTGGGGACAGTTCCCACAAACCTCCTGGACATGGGCTGTCATCACTAAATGCAATCTTGGGGACTGACTAGCATTTCCATGGTATTACATTGGGATGAAACAACCAGGCTTAAGATTACCTCTGGGTCGATACCCTAGTAATCTCCTACGATCCTATGATCCTATGAATAAGTTAAATGGTAGCTTGTTGTCTAGTACTTGCAGACATATTATCAGTGCTGTGTCTGTTACACTCTGTATTTTATGTAGGAAAATTAAATTATGTTTTAAAACATACATCAAGATCCATCTGAACAGCGTGGAGAAAATAATGGTAGGACTATCCACACTGACGCAGATGCAGCCGCAGATCCACACTGACGAAGATGCAGCCGCAGATCCACACTGATGAAGATGCAGCCGCAGATGTTAGAACAAGATATCAACGATAGGATTCAAGGTGCATTAGAAATCAGCATGATGGTTTGGGGTGGGTAAGATTCAATTAATAAAAATGTACAGTTGTGTAAAATCCTATCATAATAGTAGATGTGCTTCCCATACTAAAGGACTCCCCTGCCAAAGGTAGCCCTATGTCTGGCCAGTATACCAAAGCCTTATGTTTTTTAGAAGAACATCATATGTCACATGCATGCTCTCCACTCTTGACATAGGGCATAAGGTGACATACAGATGTACCTATCGTAGACCTGAAAAGCTCCAAGAGGAACAACAATCCAAGTTGAAAAAATGAAAAGGACTAGCATGAAAAAGGGAGACGAGAGAGGGAGGGAACACTGCAACAGTGAAGGGAAGAACATCTACTGTTATGGTAACATTATACACAACTGTACTATGTCCTTCCACATAACTGTTGCCATATTCATTACAAAAGGAAGAGTAAAAAAGTTAAAGAGGAAACCTGGGAGGAAGAAGACCCAGAAGACCCCTCAAGTAAGCCATGCAGGATGGCCCTGGCAAATCCAGCACTCACCCTGGAAACAAATCCATCTTGCAATGTTCAGGCAAAAATATGGACAGAAGCCCAAGTAGCAGCCTCCAGCATGGAATTGGTATACAATCCTTTGAAAAATAGCACCAGAGGAAGTCACAGACCTGGTAAAAAGAGCCTTTACAGTAGCAGAAATGCTTTTCCCATGAAAGGAGTAACAAAAGTAAATGGACTTAGAGGCCCATGAAGAAATGGTTAACTTAGAAACAGCCAAACATAGAGATGTAGGATGAAAGGAAACAAAAAGCTGCTTAGATTTGCGAATGGCCTTAGTCTTATCCAAACAATATCTGAACTGCCTATGTAAATCCAAAGTGTGAAGAATCTTCTCACCAGCAGACTCCAAAGAAGGAAAAGTGTGGGCAAATTAATCGACTTATTAAGAGACAAGTCATTAACCACCTTGGGCATAAACAAAAGATTAATATAAAGATACAACCTGTCCCTATGAAAAACTAAATAAGGAGAGACAGCCATAATGGCCTGAAGCTCAGACACCCTTCTAGCTGAAGTATGGATCAAAAGAAGAACAGTCTTCCAAGAAAAATACTGCAAGTAGCTGAAGCAGCAGGCTCAATAGGAGCCCGAGTCAATCATTCAGGAACAAAATTAAGGTCACAAGGAGGAGGAATAGGCTTCCTGGGAGGCTTAATATGAAGGACACCTTTATGAAATTGTTTGACCTCAAACCTAGAACTCAAAGGAGGAGTCAAAGGCAGACCAGTAGAAATAGCTAAAATATGAGCTTTAACTGAGAGGAGTATTCCAACCCAGCATGGAGCAATTCACAAAAATAAGAAAAAAAACAAAGAAACTTCCACAGAAAGATATTAGTTACGAGAAAGACAATAAATACCTTCCATTTGGACAAATACGATTTCTTGGTAGTGGGTTTCCTGGCCTCCTGAAGAACCTGAAGCACGTCTGCAGAGAAAAGGTGTATAAAAGGGATCAAACCCCTATTACCCCCAATGTCAGATGAAGAGTGGACAAGTGAGGATGGACGAGAGACCCCTTGCCTTGTGTGAGTAGGTCCAACTTGTGAGGTAACTTGTGATGACTGCCCTTGGTTAAATGCAGAAGAAGAGGGAACCAATGCTGCCTGGGTCTATAGGGAGTCATCAACAAAATTTTGGGAGTGCCTTGTTCTATCTTGAACAGCACCCTTGGTATTAGTGGAAGGGGAGGGAAGGCACAGAGAAACATCCCCTTCCAAGAAAAAAAGAGGGTGCCCACCTTCCATGCCAGAGGACTTGGGACTCTGGTACAAAAGAGAAGAAGTTGCCTGTTCAGACGAGATGCAAAAAGATCTACCCGAGGAGTACCCCACTGGTAGGCAATGACCAGAAACACATCTCTGTGAAGCATCTACTCATGCATCTGTGTTATGGACCTGTTCAGAGAGTCTGCCACAAGATTCTGTTCTAAAGGAATATAAACAGCCTAAACAGTCACCTGGTAGTCGACAGCCAGTTCGCAAACTTGAAGAGCAAGTCTGCACAAGAGGTAAGACTGTGCCCCCCCACTTCCTTGTTGATGCACTGCATCACTGCAGTACTGTCTGTAAAGATTTTGAGAGTCCCTGGAAGGAACAAAGTATGGAAGGCCTGAAGAGCAAGAAGGAGAGCTCTTATCTCCTTGATGTTGATAAGATCTGCTCTCTGATGAATGGACCAAAGCCCTGAACCTTTAGATGGCCAAAAGAAGTGCCCTACCATGTGTCTGAGGCATCTGAAAAAAGTTCCTGAGAGGGGATTGGGAGCTGAAAAGGAATCTATATCATATTGTCAAAAACACTATTAGTCAAATGCTTATTAGTGAAACACTAATAAGCAAAACCCCTAAATGTCGAATGAATGTTTCAGCAAAAACTTTCCCTGGGTTAAAAAACAGTTGGCCAACCCAGTAAACTACACAAAAACATCACCAAATAAAACCCATTCTAGTGGGGGTTTTGCCTCACACACCACCCAATGTGGGGGCTGTGTCCCTCACCCCCCTAACTAAATATACTAATTCTGAGATCACACTACAGTGGGGAAAAGGGCAAATTCCCGATGACAGCCACCTGGTTTTCCCAGCGAAACATTTCATTGAAATGATCGTTCGACATTTAGACTTTTCACTTATTGGTGTTCAACTAATAGTGTTTTCAATTATATGATATAGACCCCTGAAAGGGAAGTCCTTGTTGAGAGACAGCTGAAGAATCCACCACTGAAGCTCTAGCTTGAGGCATGGAAGAAGAGGAACTAGAAAGTCTAAAGGATGAGAATGTTGAAGCCAAACTGACTTTAGGAACCATTGTAGCTTTTTCATATACAATATGGCTAGAGGACGCATAGGAATGGTGGAAGCCATGCAACCTAGAGCCCTTAGAAGCTCCCTGGCTGTACTAAGACCTGAAGAAGAAGGGACTGAAAAAAGGAAATTAGAGTCAGGGCCTTGGATGGTAGCGGGGATGCCAGCATAGGAATGGGGTGAAGCCTGAACTCAAAAAAAACATGATTCTGAAAAGGTGTCAGGAAGGATTTCTGGAAATTTACTGTAATCTCTATACTTTGTAAAAGGCAAACAGCATAGTGGAGATGCTGAAGCAGGGTCTCTGGAGAGGAAGCCTGAATGAGTAGGTCATCCAGGTAAGGAAAGATTTGTATCCTCCTCACCCTGCAAAAGGCAATCACAGGAGTGAGGCGTTTGGTGAACACCCTTGGGGCAGTAGAGAGGCCAAAGGGCAAAGCAGAGAACTAAAAATGCAAGGACGAAATAGAAAAACGCAAAACAATTTCCTGAAATAGGGATGAATAGGGATGTGAAAATAGGCATCCTTGAGATCCAGACAGACCAGGAAAGCCTGAGGTAGAAGAAGAGGAAACCGGGTCTGAAGAGACAGCATTCAACAGGAAGGAACCTTCAGAATGGTGTAGAGTTGAGAAAGATCCAGAAAGTACCTCCAGGTACCTTTTTTCATGAGAACCAAAAACATTCTGGAATAAAGCCCCTTCCCCATTTGAGGAGCAGAAACTGCTTGGATGGTGCCTTAAGACAAAAGGCTCTGAAGTACATCCAGAAAACAGGGCAGCTGTTCCTGAGTAGGTTGAGGAATGCCCAAAAATGGAGGAAGGGATTTTCACACCATGAAATACCCCTGATAAATTATTGAGAGAACCTGAGACTACTGAGTGATCCTTAACCAATTGAGAAGAGACAGGGGAAGACGAAGAGATAAAGGAATCTGACAGGTGGGAGGGAAGAAAGTAGTCAGAATCTGGCTTGTCTGGAAAAGGGGGCTTCTGCACAGTAGGAGTCCCAGTAGACTTTGCAGGAGGAACCCACTCAGAACCCTTTTTACCTTTGGGAGGAGTGTGAGACTGTCTACATTCAAACAAATGTTTGGAAGGATAATTCCTTTGAAATTTGGAACAGGGGAAACAAAAATATGTTTCAATTCATGCAAGGTCTTACTCTTGCAACAGGGGAAACAAAATATGTTTCAATTCCTGCAAGGCCTTACCTTCTCCTGTAGGGACTTTAAAAGCTAGGCAATTGCAGATTCAAAGAGATTTTTTCTTGTCAAGAGGAACATCCACCAATTTAGCCTTAATATCATCAGGCAAAGGTTGGAGGTGAAGCCAAGAATAATGTCTTAACACAGAACCAAAAGCAGCAGCTCTAGAAGAAGAATCAGTTGCATGATAACTACATTTAATAGAATGACGAGCCACTTAAGAAGAGAAGCCCAACAAAGAGAGGGCAGAAGCCTTCCCTTCAGAATCAGGAAGATCAGAAATAACCTGATAAGCCTGAGAGAGAAGAGCTAAAACATACCTGATCATATGGGTCTGGTGATTAATAGTCCGAAAGGCCAGGGTAGCAGCAGTGTGCACCTTTTTGCCCAACCTTTCCATGGCCTTACTGTTCTTGTCAGAAGGAAGTAATTTAGTAGAAGCAACTGTTTGGAAAGTTCATCAGAAGAAACAGAGACAACAGAGGGTCAGCAGAAGGACATGTATAAAGAAATGTATAGTCATCAGGCACCTTATAAAACCTATCAGTTTTTTAGGGGCTTTGGGCTGGGGATTAAGAGCCTGAGTAGCTGCTGAAAAAGTCTCATAAGGCAGCAAGGACAAGAGGGACAGCAGAGGGTGTAGGAGACTCCATTTGGAGGAGTTCACAATACTTCTGGACATCAGAAACCTGGGTAAAGTTCCATTTTAAAAAAATCCATTATATGAGAGATAGTATCACCAAAGGAAAGTGCTTTAAAGAAAGAATGTGGACTAATGGAATTCTTCTCCTCAGAACCATACTCTAATGGAGAAGGAATCTTTGAGGAATAAGCCAAAAGACTCTTCCAATTCCTCATCAGAAAAGTCCTGTTCCCTAGGCCTCTTAAGAGAAGTAGATGACCAAGGAGGCCAGGAACAGAAACTCCCTGGGGAAATTCAAGGCCATGAGAGCATTAAAGAACCCCTGTGTAAAATCCTGCCATTCACGCTAAGAATCCTTAGGAACAGGGGAAATATGTTTTGTTATCTGCTTCTTTTTCAAAGGGACATCAGCCCTAAAAATCTTAGGAGGTTCAGACCCTTGCCAACACTCAGTCAACGTGGTGTGAATCTTCCTAACAAGAATCTGTGGAACACCCCTTGGTCCCATTGATATGATCAGCCACAGTTTCCTCCTCAACATCCATAACAGACATCTGCAGAGCCTCCATGGATGTGCGAGAAGCCAGATCCATGCCAGCATCCAAAATGGTAGTGTAGAGGAATCCAACTGAATAACTGGATGATATCCTGGCCTTTCACCAGCCTTGAGAGAGACATCCAGGGAAAGCAGTACAGCAGTCAAATCCAACCTAACTTTTGGTCTTCTTCTTGGCAGATGGCTGACCCTTGGGTTGGGACAATTCCACCATCACACCCTGCATCATCAACTTAAGATGATGGTTCTCTAGGTAGATAGACAAGGAGAACAGATGACTATGAAGAGGCTTAGGGACAAATGCTTGACAAATCAGGCACAATATATGGTCATGAGAAGCACCCAAGCAAAACAAACACTGTTTGTAATGGTCCCTATGGGGAATCTATCCCCTACATTGATATTTTCCCTTTCTGGATGACATATAACATCACAACTAAAAGAAAAAGGACAACATAAGAACAAAAACACCAACAGGGCAGCTTAGTAACCAGCAGAAGTGAAAGAGCATCTCAGACTGATGATCGAAGATAGCATTTGGACTGGCAGCTAAGAAGTTCTGAGGTAGGTACATCCATATGTCACCTTTATGCCCTACACTGACAGTGGGGACCATACGTGTGATGTATGATGTCCTTCTAAAAAACCTAAGGCTTTGGTATACTGGCCAGACATAGGACTATCCTTGGTAGGTGATCCCTTTAGTAAAGAATACTGCAATAGTGATATGGAAGAACATCCATCATTATGAACCTTATTGATATGAGCTTTAGCACCATGTTTGCAAGAAGCAACACACCAGGAATGCATCCTGTAAAAGGTGAGGAATGAATCATGGAGTATATGGGTCCAGACAAGTGTGGCCCATACTGTCTTACTACTTGACAGGCTGCTTTAGAGTTGTGGCAGCAAACATTACTGTTCCATACAAGCAGTAATGGCTGAGTGGTTAAGACGCTGAACTTGAAATCCAATGGGTCTCTGCATGCAGGTTCGAACCCTGCTCGCTGCGTTAACTTGGGGTTGGGAGATTGGCATAATGGTTAAGTTATTTACATTACAAACACAAGGTACAGGGTTTGATTCTCACATGAGATATCTTGGAGTTGCCAGAGCTAAATAGGTGATATATCAGGTGGGCTACTACCAATTCTACTACAACAAGTAGTGAAAATGATGATGATAATGACGAAGAGCAGTTTTATAACTTTATAATATACCTCATTCCCCTGCCATTATAGGATTAAAGCAACACAAGCTTCATAAACCACCAAAACCTTGCATGCCATTGATCAATTAATTATCTATTTACAAAAAAAAACCCTTCATATTGGAATCTCTCTTCATCCCTTTTGGAGCAATTACATTATATCTGAAAGTACTGATCTCAACCTACATCTGCAAAAAAAAAAAAAATCAATGTTTTTATTGCAATATACAACTCTGAAAGAACTGCATATGCTAAATGTTAATATTCCACCATGTTTTTGATTTTATATATTTTTATTTATTTGTTAAAGAGGTAGGTGGACAAGTCCAAAGACACCTTTCAATCTTAACTCTAGTTCAGAAATTGAGTATTTACATAAATTAATACAAAACAAAACCGAATGAGCAATGCAAGACCAAACAAATAAAGAGTAAAACTGTGTGAAGTCACAGAACAATCAGGTATGTATACAGTAGGGCTGTTGGTGTAAGCCTGCCCTGATTCCAAAAGACATACTATTGGTGTGAATAACTTACTCCAGCATAAGGTCTGTTTATAAACCCGGCCTGATACTGGAGTAAGTCACTTACACCGACGGCATGTCTTTTGGAATGGGGCCGCAAGTGTGCGATGGGCTCATCAAGATGCCTGATGTCAGGATAAGCAGATGTACAGACATGCAAATGGAAGCAGCAACTAGCAGTGCAACATTACATCTTGTTACACAGTGCAACATTACATCTTGTTACACAGTGCAACATTACATCTTGTTACACAGTGCAACATTACATCTTGTTACACAGTGCAACATTACATCTTGTTACACAGTGCAACACTGCATCTTGTTACACAGTGCAGCATTACATCTTGTTACACAGTGCAACACTGCATCTTGTTACACAGTGCAGCATTACATCTTGTTACACAGTGCAACATTATATCTTGTTACACAGTGCAACATTACATCTTGTTACACAGTGCAACACTGCATCTTGTTACACAGTGCAGCATTACATCTTGTTACACAGTGCAACATTACATCTTGTTACACAGTGCAGCATTACATCTTGTTACACAGTGCAACATTATATCTTGTTACACAGTGCAACATTACATCTTGTTACTTAAACAGAAAGCAACTCAATGTCTCAGCAATAAGTGACAGTGTTTAATTATAGAAACTGGGCTAGGTTATACAGGATGCATATTTAGAAAGGTATATGTATGTCTTTTGTTGTTGTTGTTTGTCTTTCGGCTTTTTCCCAGTAAGGGGTTGCCACAGCAGAACTCCGGTCTGCTAATGATTGGCAGTAGATTTTTATGAAACGCTGAGCTGTCAGCTCGATGCCCAACCTTCAACGAAGGCACACCCATTTATGCACGCATGTCTTTCGAATGCTACCCAACCGCGGGGTGGACATGCAGACTCCACACAGAAGGCATTCCAAAGCCCAGCCGAGAATCGAATGGAAGAACCTCTTGCTCTGAGGTAACAACGCTACCGCCGTACCACCACGGCAAACATGTATGTGTTTTGTTAGAGTTTTGATTTACTGATTTTTTTTTCTGATCCTAACTTCTTATTTATAGGATGCCGATATATGTGGAGGTACTTGCTTTTATGAAGAATAAATAAAGTATTCTGCATTTGTTGTCAGATGTGTCAGTGGGACTAAATTAGAGTGATTGATAACATGCATTGAGTAGTAATGTATTCTTATGCTCTTTGAGAGCTAATAGAATATTTATAATATTCTTTATCAGAGAAGTACCAAAACCACTTATCAGAGATACATATAGAAACTGATATAGCTATAGATATAGATATAGATATAGATATAGATATAGATATAGATATAGATGTAGAGCCATCCATATGTCTATCCTCAGCCCCTTTTCCCATTTTTGCTCATGAGATTGGGGTGTCACTTCCGCAGTGACAATCATCTTGAGCCAAGGTTAACACCACTGGGTGGCTAGCCCTGCTGCCTGGTTGGCTGTAACTTCAGTTCACCTTCATAAAAATAAACAAATCTGGGTGACTACACTATTAGTGACATATACAATTTCATAGGTTCATAGGTAGGTACTAGGCTATTGGCCCTAGGGCCTATATAAGCCTAGCCAAAAAGGTACACTGGCTTTCCCACCCAAGAAAATTATTTTCCTGTGCCCCTGTCGAGCAGAGCCACAGAAGTTATCCCCGAGGTGAATTTCCTATTTCCCATCCAATCATCAAGATTTTTCTTGAAGAGTGCTAATGAGGAACTTTGTTTGATATAGACAGGTAGTTTGTTCCAGAGTATGGGAAGTCTCTGGGACAGGAATCTATCCCTCCAGCATGTTCTGTTTATTGTGGTGACAAGGTTTAGGTCCCTAGAGCATGTAGCTCAGAGGGATTGGGATTTCTTTAAGTGGGGCATTTCCAACAGATCTGGGTTTTACATAGCTTTGTATGTTAGGCAGAGATCGCCTCTGAGTAGACGATGTGCGACGGTGTAAAGCTGGAGTTTTTTGAGATGGTCTGCATAGGTCATCTGTTTGAGCCCAGTAATCCTCTTTGTGAGGTATTTCCACTGCCTTTCCAGTTGTTGTAGATGTCTTGTGAGGTACATACCAAAAGGGGCATTGTACTCTATAATGGGTCTAATGAGTGATGAGTAGAGGGGAACAATTACTTCTTTTTTCCTGGATGAGAAACCTTTTGTGATGAGGTGTGCCAAGTAGAAGGATTTCCTGACTACTGTGGCTATGTGATTATCAAAGGAGAGGCTACTGTCCACCTGTGTCCCAAGGTCTCTTATCACACTTTCAGTGTTAAGTAGACTGCCGTCTATGTGGTAGTTCATGGGTACAGAGTTTTTATCAAAAGGAATGACAATGCACTTTTTGGCATTGAGCTTGAGGCCATGGCTTTGACACCAGGCATTTGTCTCAGTGAGGCCCTTTTGTAGGATGTCCACATCGTTAGGAGTTTCGATTATGGCTCCTAGTTTGCAATCATCTGCAAACTTCATTAGCCAAAGACCTACTGTGTTAGCCTGTACTTCTGAGAAGTAGATACCAAACAGGAGAGAACCCAGGACTGAACCCCACGGTACTCCACTTGTCACTGGTCTGAAGTCGGATTTGGAGTCTGCTACTTTCACAGTGTGGGTTCTGTCAGTGAGCCAGTTGACAACCCATCTTGTGACATATGGATTTATACCTTGTTTAGTGAGTTTGTCTATAATTCCAGAGTGGGGGATGGTGTTGAAAGCCTTGGTGAGATCTAGATAGGCTGTGCGAACCACCTTATCCTTATCTACGGCTTTGGTGACTGCTTCAAATAAATCTATCAGGTTTAGAAGATATGATCTGCCTTTTACAAACCTGAAGTGAATGGGGTCCAGAGTTTGGAGATTACCAATGTCTTTGTTTATAAGTTCCATGGCCTTGCGGACCAGGCTCTTTAGACTAATGGGATGGTAGTTCCCAGGGTCTGGGGTGGATCCCTCTTTGTGGAGTGGGATAACCATCACTGTGAGCCATTCAGTGGGCACAAAGCCTGAGGTGAGGCTATGATTGAACATGGAACTTAGGTGGGGTGCCAGTTCATTCTGCAGTTCATGTAGAACGCAGCCTGGGATGTTGTCAGGTCCCATGGATGCTGTGTTCTTTACTTTGGAGAATGTGTTTTTTATCTGTGCAGCCGTGATTACAGGTACTTTGCATTCTTCCGGTATAGGGAGGGGTAAAGTTAGCACTGAACCTATCTGCCAGGATGTTGGCAATATCAGTTGGTTCTGTATATTTAGTGCCATTGTGCTGTAACTCAGAGCAGATCTGAGTGTTGCCATTGAGATTCTTGACATAGCTATAGAATGCTTTGTGGTTGTCTTTAGAATCAGTGGAAATTTTGTTTTCATAACTAGCTTTGGAGGATTTTATGAGGGATCTCAGCTTCTTACTGACGCTGACCACGGAGTCCCCCCAATCATGGGATTTTACTCTTTTTTGCAACAGTTTATTTCTTATGTTGTAGAGTTAAAACAATGCTGCAACAGAATCTTAGAGTTCTGAATGTGAACTGTGGCAGAGTCAGGTGACTAGATGTGATGTAATTCTATAACCTGCTGAAGTATGGAACTCTGGCAGCATCAGTTTGTTTACTTTTGTTTTTCTTTGGAATATGATATATAAAAGATCAATGTCAGTTATCACAGTTCACGTGTTCAGTAGTTACTTGCACAGTTCAGTGTGTGAAGTATCTCATCTTGCCTTGTGGAAGTGAGGATCTCATCAGTACATCTTGCCTTGCAATATTCACTGAGTTAACTAGCTACAGTTTCTCTTTAGTTTAGTTAGGAAAAGTACTGTGAGATTAGTTTAGTATTATTTCTTTTTCTGCATGTGAGATTCTATTCAACTGTGTTATTTCATATTTCCTGTGACTGAAAACTCTAATGTTTATTGTCACTACATATTAAGTATTTTCCTGTTTTCTATTTTTATTATCCATTGTTAAATATTTTTTATATCTTTTCATTGTGGCTGGTCTTTTAATGAATATTTTTAATACCTAGAGAGTACCTGTAGTTATTGTAGTGTCACTTTGGCCACTCTGAAAAGCCTTGCTGCTTTCATCACACTCTATCATTCATATCAGTATTAATTTGACACAGTATAATTGGTTACCCCTTGTAAGAGTCATAGAGTATTTGGCTGGTGGCAGCTACCCTGTAATGTGGACAGAAGAGACACAGCTGATGAATCTGTGTCAGCCTTACCCAGGTGTGTGTGTGTGTGTGTGTGTGTGAGAAAAATCAGATATTCAAGTGTGTGTGCCAGATACTTGGAACTGGGACACAGTGCTCCAGGTCTTGTTTGGGATCTGAAGAGACAGATAAAGTTCAGTCCTAGTGGAAAGTGTTCCCTGTGTGCTCTTGGGGGAAATTTTGTTAAATGCAGAGAGCTGTATTTGAAATACTGTGCAAATCCATTCCTGTCCTGTGTTTTAGTGACTGCCTCTTACCAGTGTCAGTGGTAGGGATTGAGGCTCCTTGATTACTGGCCTGGAGTAAACAGTGGCTGTCACACTGATAACCATGACAATAATCACATAAAAGTATAAAAATCTGAAATCTACATGGCTACCTTAATAATTAATTAATACATTACAGATACTGTGCGTTAACTTCTAAAGTATATATATATATATGTATATATATGTATATATATATATATATATATATATATATATATATATATATATATATATATACTGTATACACACACACACACACATATATATATATATATATATATATATATATATATATATATATATATATATATATATATATATATATAAATATATATATATTTATATATATATATATCCTCTGTTTAACCGAAACATGGCTTAAACCCACAATAAAAGACATGGAAATCATCCCCCCAGGCTATAGCATCATTTGACAAGACCGTTTAAATAAAAAAGGTGGAGGGGTTGCAATTATCTATAAAATAGGACTACAAATCAGCAAAATGAATTATAACCTACCTTCCACTAACAACATAGAAATAATTATTTCTAAACTACAGCTTAACTCCCATAAATCAATTTATATCATCTGCACCTACCTTCCCCCAGGCAAAAATCTAACTATATTAAAAGACCTCCTAAACTGGCTTTCTTCTAATCTCCCTCAAGAAACAATTCTGCTAGGTGACTTTAATATTGATTGGAATTTATGTAACAACACCAATCCTTCTTCCCTTATCAACCTGCATGGCTTCTCACAAGCTATAAACTCTCCAACTAGAACAAATAAACTTAATAATAAAGAAACCATCCTAGACTGGATACTAAAAAATTGTCCACAACAAAACTATATAACAGGAACCCTCCCAGATGACCTTAGTGACCACTCTCTGATATATATTATCAGACATAAAACAAGCTTAAATATCCCTTCAGTCAGAACAATCCGTAGCAAAAAACACCTTGACCATGAACTGTTTCTAACCGAACTAAAACAATGTAACTGGTCTCCTCTTAAGTCTCTCCCTATAGATGAAGCAGTTAACTACTTTAATACTATCTTCCTAGCAATCCTAGACCAACATGCCCCAATGCGTTCCATAAGAATGAAAAATAAACCAGCTCCATGGCTCTCAAATCACACTAGGAAACTAATCCTCAGTAGAAACAAATCTTGGGCTAAATGGCGGTCCACAAAGGACATAACTGATCACCAAACCTTTAAACAACAAAGAAATATAACAAAAAAGCTATCCTACAAGACAAAAATAACTTTTATATACAGCTACAACAATCATCTCTTCAACAACCACAAAAATTCTGGTCTACTATTAACACACTACTATGCCCAGGCAGAGTTGAATCACCTAATCCACTAGGCTCCAACCCTGACTGACCAATGCAAACAGCTAATGCCTTTAATTCTTTCTTTACTACGACCATACTAAATCTAGCAAATCACCAAAACCCAGATACCTCTAATTTGCCCAGTCTAAGCTCTACTCCTCCCCCTTTTCACCTAGAACCTACACCCACCCCCTATATATCTTCCCTACTTCAAAAACTAAAACCTAATACCCCCTCAGCTGACAAGCTACCAGCCGAATACCTCAAAATAGGAGCCAAAGCCATTGCCTACCTAATCTCCATATTAATCAACAGAACCTTAAAAGAAGGTTTAATCCCATCAATCTGGAAAATCTCCTATATTATTCCTTTTCATAAAGGTGGCGACTCTACTGATTTCTCTAACTTTCGTCCCATTGCTCTAGTCTCCCCACTTGCTAAAATCATGGAGAAATGTATCCATAAACAACTTATAACCCACCTACTCCACCATCAGCTCCTAGCTAACTGTCAACATGGTTTTCGGCCATTTCATAGTACCACCACAGTCTTACTATCCTTTACCAACTGTATCAACAAAAATCATAATAATAATACTCTATCCTCGGCTTTCTTTGTAGACCTATCTAAAGCCTTTGACATGGTTAATCATCAACTTCTCCTCCACCTACTGAAGTCCCTCTCCTTTAACTATCCTGCCATGAAATGGTTCACAGCCTATCTTGAAAACTGAAAACAAGCAGTTCTTTGGCAAAACCATCTTTCCGACCTTCTTCCTACCTCTCTAGGTGTCCCAAAAGGCTCAGTTTTAGGTCCACTACTGTTTTCCATTTTCATAAATGACCTTCACCTCTCTATTCCACAGTCTACCTGTATTCAATATGCTGATGACTCCACTATCATTTGTTCTGCCTCATCCCAAACTGATCTTCATTCTCACACACAAAAAGCCTTCTCTACTATTGAAAAATGGTTCTCTAACCACTGTCTTCTCCTTAACCCTAAAAAAACCAAACTACTGCTCTTTACCCCATCTCATGTATCTCCCCCTCTCCGTTTCACACTTACATCTGACGATGGCACCATTATCTCACCTGACCCCACCACCAAACTTCTAGGAATTACTATTGACAATCAACTTAAGTTTGACTCTCACATAAATTCTACAATTAAATCTACTAACAAAAAGCTTGGATCCCTTTATCGTATCAAACCTTTCCTGACACCAGTAGCCAGAGCCACAATAGCTAGAACCCATTTATTCTCTACCCTGTTATATGCTTCCCCCATATATACCAATCTTTCTAAAAATAATCTTAACAATCTTACTAGATCATACAATAATATTGCTAGATTTGCTACCAACTCTCCTTACAGAACCCACCACTGTCCAAATCTAAAACAGCTAGGGTGGCTTGAATTACCGCACCTACTACAATTTAACCAACTTATAATCACCTACAAAGCCCTACACCAACCCTATAACACCTCAATTCTCTCTACCCTTATAAGACCATATAATAACTTAAAGAATCTTCGCTCTGCCAACAAAATGTTGATACACACTTCCTTCTCTAATAACCTAGCAGGTGATTCTTTATTCTCAAACTCAGTTGGTAAAATATGGAATCAATTACCAAATGACCTCACTACCCTCACCTCTCTCTCACTATTTAAAACTAACCTACAACTTTTCTTCTCCAATCACTGGTTATGCTCCTGCACCAACCCTGACTAACCATTTTTTTCTCTAACTATCTGTCAACCACAAAATATCATTCTCAACCATAATCTCTACATCTAACCATTCCTTAAACTAACCCTCCTCCTTATTCATAGCACTCTCTCTCTCCTGAGTACTACTTCTTATCTTTAACTCTTCTACCCATTTTTCCTCTGTCTTATTCCAATTTTTGTTAACTGAAGAGGTATTATTCCATATTAATGTCATTGCCTAACTTTTCTTTAGGTGTTTCAAAATGTTGTTTTAAAATGTTTAATCTATAAATGTTAAATCAAAATGTTATTTTATGTTTTTGTATGTTTTTATTATGCTGTGTAACTGGAGCTTTTCTCCCCGGGCCTCCACTGAAAATGGACATGTATCCAGTTGGACTAGCCCGGTCAACAAATGTAAAATAAAATAAAATAAAAATATATAGAGCCTACAGCAGTGTGATAGTGACTGCTTGTAGCAGTACAGGTTAATGGCCTACAGCAATGTGATAGTTACTGCTTCTGCTGTGTGAATGGCCAACAGCATGGTGATAGTGACTGCTTGTAGCAGTATAGTGTTAATAGCCTGCAGCAGTGTGATAGAGACTACTTATAGCAGTACAGGTTAATGGCCTGCAGCAGTGTGATAGTGACAACTTGCAAAAGTGCAGTGTTGATGTCTGCAGCAGTGTGAAACTAATGGCCTGTAGCTGTGCAGTGTTGATGGCCTGTAGTAGTGTGACATTAATGTGCTTTAACAGTGCACTCAGTGTATCAATGGCCAACAGAAGTGCAATGTTAATGGTCTGCAGCAATGCTACATTAATGGTCTGCAGCAGGGTGTGAGGTTCATGGCTTGCAGTAGTGTAGCTTCAGTGATCTGCAGCAATCAGCTGCTGATGACCTACAGCAATGTGGTGATGGCTTACTGCAAGCAGTGTGTTAATGGCATGCATTGTTGCTGTATTAAAGGAATGCAACAATCTGGTGCTAATGTTTTGTGCGACAGTGGTGTTGAAGGCTTTGTATGCTGCAGTGTTGATGACACGCAGATGTGTTGTGTGTGTGAATGTCCTATAATAGTATATGCTGAGGCTCTGAATCACACAGTGTTGATAGCACGGCCCAGCAGTGTGACATCAATGGCTTATAGCAGTACAGTACTACTGATCTGTAGTGGCGTGATGACAACGGCCTGCAGATGTGTAATACTGACAGCTTGTAACAGTGCAGTGATAATTTCCGCACAGTGTGATGTCAGTGGTCTGTGGTGTACAGGATTAATGGCTTGCAACATTATGACACTGACAGTTTGCAACAGTGCAGTGCAGTGTCAATGGTTTGCAGTACTGCTGCACTGACCATGCTGCTCACATTTTAAACACACTTGTCCAGTTCCAGTATCATTCCTTGACTGCTGTTTGAACAGCATCTGTGCTGCTTCTCAGCCCTGGCCTTCTTCTGTGTTGATCATGACCAGCAAGCCACAGCAACTACACTGCCACCATGCTATATGCACTGGCAAGCTACTTGTTTGATGCTGTGTGTCACATTTTTGCTAGACTAATTTCCATGTGTGTACTTTCCTGTATTGTCAAAGTCTAACTTTACACTTGTTTTGGCCATGTTGTATGAGGAAGAATGACCCAGAGTACTATAATACCTGCATATATCATCCTATCTGAAAGCTTACAGCACTCTTGTCTTGTTATAAGAGCTCATTAATTACAAATTGAGTAGGCACATTCTCAGACTGTGCGCACCCAAACTGCTCAATTTATATTTGTGTCTTTCGACTTTTCCCGGTTAGGGGTCGCCACAGCAGAACTCCGGTCCGCTAATAATTAGCAGTAGATTTTTACGTGCTGGCTTGCCGGGCCTAATGCACCACCTTCAACGAAGGAATACCCATTCACGCATGTCGCCACACAGAAGATGCTCTAACTGAGAATCGAACGGGCAACATCTAACTGAGGCGACAACGCTACCACAGCTGCTCAATTTATAAGAAACAATATTTCAGGGGACACTGAGAGTAATGCATTGCCCCCCAAGACACACATACACACACACACACAAAAATCACACACACTACTCCATACTTTATTATTCTCACGCTGAGGTCACTGCACCACAGAGAAAAGCAACCATTACAAACAATGCAGTGCTTGCCTCATCTTTTGTCAAGGTGTGTTAAAGGAATGCAACAATCTAGTGCTAATGGCCAACTGAACTACAGTGTTGATGGCCTGCAGATCTGTTGTTGTGTGTGTTCAACCTCCAATAGCTCACTAATAAGTCAGTATAAAAATCTGTATCTACAGAAAATTCAGTAAAAAAGCTCAGAGCAAATGCCAGCTCAAGTCAGGATGCCTGAGCACATAAGGGCTGAACATGATAGTCTGTGCACAAGTAAAAGTAAGCATGTCTGCACACTGCCGATGAAATTACATGAGACCAATCAGTCAAAACCCAATGAATGAATGAATTGTGCTTTACATAAATTTTTAGCCCATACCTCCCAAAGTTTTAGCACAAGAAATCTGGACAAAGACTCAAAAATACAGACAAATATTAAACATTGTTCTTATAAACAGAGAAAGTTGCAAGAATAAAATATTTTCTGTTACCATGCATTTTCTGAAGGATATGAAATCTGAAACTCAAATGTCTGTTATTATTTAGTGAATTCAATCCTCACTGATTTGCCAGAAAACCACAAATTTTATGAGGAACAGACAAAAAATATGAGGCAAAAATTTGGATATTGTGTGAAAATACAGACAGTTGAGAGATATAGTTTAGCCTTAAAGCCTATAAGCACAAAGTGTTGTGGGGTGCATTTGGCCAATCCTGATCACTTTTTAAAAGCTGATATTGCATTTCTAGTCATACTTGAGTGCTGTAGCAGTTCATGTGTGGTATAAACTGTAGGAGCTGCTTGCTACATTGTAGCAGGCAGTTTGTACAGTTTAAAAGTAAAAAAATATTTCTTTAGCTAAACCCTCAGCACTGTAGCAAGCAGTTTGCTACAGTTTAAAAGAGAAAAATATATATTTTTTTAACTAAAACCTGAGAGCCTTAGAGCTCCATGCAAGGTATAAACTTTTTTTAATTATTTATTTGTACTAAAAGGGGAGGAAGGAGGGTTGGGGAGTAAGCAGAAACATGACCTTTCTGGCTGGGGCAGAAAGGGGGTGCATGTTGTGTATATCACCACCTGTTTGATGTGCCAGGAGAAGCAGTAGCCAGTTAGCACGGCATCCTGCAGGCTTGCAGGAGCCCTTTTATTCCTCTTCACCAGGAACGGCCTTAGGTCAGTTGGTGCCCTAGGCAAAAGGGCTCCACAGTGCCCCCCACCACACTACCTGGTGCCCCCATCCTGGTCTACCTACTCAAATAAATACTGAAAAAGTGCCCCTGCTAGAGTGGCGCCCTAGGCGGCCACCTAGTTGGCCTATGCCTAAGGCCGGCTATGCTCTTCACTACTTGAAAAGCTACAGGGGTGGAGCACTGGTCTGTGTTACTGGTGTTACTGGCACAGGGAGCTGGTTGAGCCAGCTATGCTTCTGCTTCCAGCCTTTACCTTTTGATATCACAGCCTTTGCATCCACATAAAATAAGAAATGAAGCATTTCATTAAAGAAGAGCTTGTTAAACGAGTCTCAGTCATGCAGTGTTTGAGACAACCAATTATTGCTCTTGCCACTGTGGTGGGATTCTGTGATTATTCTGTGTTTTTGCAATGCGTTTATCCACAAAAAACTTTTTCCTCATTGCAAAATGATGTCTAGCCACACAACAATCTTCTATTCTGTCTTACCCTGATTCATACAGGAGTGTATATTGACATTTATATTCTGACCTGTACTATTTTACACTTACCGCGCGTAGTGCCCATATTTATGTTGGCTGACAAACCTCACAGTACAATAAAGCTTCTGGTTCTCTCTTCTAATGCTATGCTATATCTTTAAGCTCTGCAACTGACCGTTTTTTTTTTTTTTTTGGATGTTATGATGTATGTAAAGACTAGATGTCTAATAAATGAGGCTGTGGTACTGCTGACCCAGTATAGACTCACTGAGGTATATAGTCAGACTGAACTGTCTAGAAGACATACCACAGGGCATTCAGCTTTGCGAAGTTATCTCATTAGCATATAAAGATATCTGCCCTGCAACAGCAACCTGAGCTACAACTTCACTAAGTATTATTCTAATCTAAACCTGCTTTGACTGCTCAAAGAGGTATATGCCATTTTTATCACAGTGCTGGGTAGACATCATGCTGCTATGCTCAGAACTTGCTGAATATGTTGTGCAGAACCCTAACAATGGCCTCTCCATTCCCAATCAGGAACATGCTACTAATAATGTCATTTCTTTATATCACTTTAATACAGTTGGAATTTGACTTTACACGACGAAACAGTATTCCAAACAAATTTGATCCTGTGCATGAGGAATAAAAAAGCAGACAACCGCACCATTAATGTGAAGCCTTAGCTATTCATCGACTAACCCTTATTAATTTATACCTAGATTATGAAGACCTTGCTGGGAGGGGGTGGCATTTGATTCCAGCTCGCCAATCTTGAAGGAAGAGGCTGTTTTTGTATCCCACTGTAGGATTAGTGTCTAGATGAAGACACTAAGGTACACTTCATATGCACAGAGACTTGAGAGCAGGACCCTAACCTCAAAAAGGACTCAACCTAACCAAGCAACATTGGGTGTGCAAACGTATGTGCCAATACTGGGATGTAACATTAATTTAACATTGCAAGCATAGTACTGTACTTGCTAACCACCAAGGGGAGTTTTGTAGATATAATCAAAAAATCTACCTCTCTGGTCACATTTTACTTACTTTTCCTTCCATTGCCATCTTTTGGTGTCAGGGGATGTAGAGTAACAAATAAGGCCACTGAGAGAACAAAGTCTAGTGGTCATAGAGGCATCATGGGCCAATCAACCTGATGGTGTTAAGTCAATGCATCACCGGTGATCCATTTTTGACTCGCAACCTGCATGCTGGAAAACCAGCTATGAAGGGGTAGGAATTGGTCTTTTCATGGATACTGATGCAAAAAAAATATTATTATGCTGGAATGAGGGGGAGAAAACTATGGCAAAGAGATAAAAATCTTCATGCTTTATATACAAGTGCACACAAAGACAACACATTCCATTTACTTTATCCAGTATGGCTATGGGTGTAGTTGCAAGCCCTAAAGTAGTCTGTCCTAGTAAAGATAAGGACCATCCCATAAACAGATGAATGAACATATCGGGGTGACAACGTTTTCATAATTTCTGGGGTCAGCAGAACTAGGGAATAAAAAAACAGATAAAAAAAATTGGATGAATTTGAGATTTACATCAGATAAAAAAATAGCAAGGAATGAAGCTGTAACTGTCCAGCTTTCAGAAGCACAGCTCTCCCATAACCATGTTAGAGTAAGTTACAAACTCAGAATGGATACAATTAAATGAGATCACTGACTGCAACAATCCTGAAAACAAAGTACTGCAGTTTCAGTCACTCTAAAGGAAACACACTTGCCTTTGGTGTAGAAGACTGTGAGTTCTATTCCCACACCAGGTAGTTGGATTAATTTTTCCAATGCTGACACTGCATTACAACATAAGGGGGTGTTACCCTCCTGAGTGTGCCATCCTTTGAATGGTATGTTAAACAAGGTTCCATCTGCCTGAGCTGGAGGAAGTGCAGGTGGATATAAAAGATTCCACAGCGTTTATCCAAAAGAGTATGTGAAATTCCCCGATACGCTGCCCAAATTTCCCCTAGTCAGTAGGAATATCATATCAGATCTTCCCTGAAAAGAGGCTATTGACCTAGATGGACAAACATGATCAACAAAAAATGTTAAAATAAATAAAATTATAGCTTTATTTCACACAGCAGCAAGCTGAAATTCAGAATCTACAACTCAGTTCAAGTAATTTCATCCCATTCTGTCTTGCAATATTAGCCATAAAATTATAATCATACATCTCTTCATTTTGATGTGAATGAAAATGGCTTTCCAATTTAAAAAAGTGTTTTTTCTACTGCATGCATTCTCCTTGACTGATCAAGTGTATTAAATGTCATGTTGCTAGAAAAATAAGAAGTGTAACAGTTAATTATTGTATTACTCTAGTAAATCATTAAAGACTTTTTTATTCTTACAGTAGAGTCTACTAATGTCAAATGAGAAATGTCAAAATAGGTTTTGAAATGTATAAAAATTTAATCCATTAGGGATGCATAAGCTAATGGAAAAACATTTAATATTGTACTGGCTCTTGTTTGCATTAAGTAGCTGTTTCTTGGTGGTTTTGTTAGAAGTCCAGTATACACTAAATGCAGCTATTGCCACTAGCAGAAGTGACTTCTTTGGATTTTGTTTTATATGAGAGGTGTTTATGATTTAATCTGCAGCATTATATTACACTATAGATTAAGCAATGAGTATAAAGACATTACAAAGACAACATCTCTGAGCAGGACACCGTGCAACCTTTTTAAAGAATGTGTCTAAAACTGATACAAACAGCTGTAAAGCAAAGAACACATGAGAAAAATGACTCACTGTTGTCTTGCAAAGTCGCAAAGCAACTGTGAAATGGTTTTACATTGATCTAAAAAAAGAAGTCATTTCCCAAGTGTGTGTGTGTGTGTGTGTGTGTGTGTGTGTGTGTGTGTGTGTGTGTGTATGTTTTCAATGGCTTATATCTGTTGCATGAAGGGACAAGATCCAGCCATGAATAAGAAAAAGCAGAAATCTGAAAATAAAGAATGAAAGGTTTGAAAGCAGCTTCTGACATTACCAAATAGGTGACTGTGGAAGAAAGAAATAAAGATGGGCACCTTCCAGATATTTACCGACCTTCATGCTGTTAGTCATTATAAACTGTCATCCTGGAAAATGTGAAACCATGATGGGTATTATATCCCATTCCCCTTTCTCACAGGAATGTTTCAGATGCATTAGTAATTTACAATACATCTGGGTAATTACAAAAACTTGTTTAGATGCCAAACGCTGTATAGGTTTCTTGCCTTTCTTCACCCGCACCTCATATTTTGACCAGTTACTCCTGCTGGAGAATAAATTGCTCTATGAAAATGTCATAATTGTGAATTGTGCTACTTGAAGACTGTTATGTGGTTAGTTTTAGGGTTTTGCTGCTATGGATTTACAGTTAAAATGTAATGGTTAGAGTTAATATAAAGCTTTAGGGTTAAAAGTAAGGATTTAGGGTTAAGGATAGGGTTAGATTTTTAGAATTAGGGTGAAGGGTTAAGTTATAGTGTTTCACTTTTAGGGTTAGGGTTATAATTAGTTTTAGAATTTTACTCTTTTGATAATCGAGTAAATTAACTGGTTCAGTGACCCTTTTCAGTTATGACTCAGGCCATCAGATAAAGATAAGAATCGCTATGTTGTCATAGTCAAGTCATAGTCATAGGTATTTGAAGGAGGAGAGTGTCTCTATAAAGTGGTTGTATAGATCAAAAACAGTTAAAGAGTTAGGTACTTGGTGAATTTTCTGTGGAGTTCCAAAAAGTATAATTTTGTTCTTGGTGGGGTTTGAAGTAGTTTATGGTTTATGAGCCATTGGTGGAGCTCAGGTAAGTCTGACTGGAGTTGGCATTGAATGTTGGTGTGAGAGTGGCCTGATCAGTAAAAGATCTTGTCATCAGTATAGAGGATAAGTGGGAGCTGGAGAAGTCATTTGTTCTTTATCATAACTGACTGATGTTCCTCCAGTTGGTGATGCCACTTACATCTGTTAAGTTTTGATTGATGAGACTCTTGTGAAAACACTGATGTTGGTTACTCCGACCAGACAACATAACTCATTTGTCACATACCTTGTATTGATTCTTAACCAATGCTTTTATATTATGTGTAATTTGTTATAATTATTTAAACTGTAGATGTCCTTGTTTTATTTTTGAAGATTGTAAAAGTATTGTTCTTAAAATGTTTTGTAATGATTTGGAGCTTTACTCCCCAGACCTCTGCTGAAAATGGGTTTCTACCCAGTCAGACTTTTCCAGTAATCAAAAGTTAATAAATAAATAAATACATTTGTATATGTTCTTTTTCAGAATGAGAGGAAATGAGTTACAGTACATCCACCTCCTGAAATAAGAAATACATTTTTGAAACTTCTTTTAGTAGTATCACATAGCAGTTGACATAATAAAGCTTAAAACTAATCCTAAAACCCTACCTCTAACCCTATGGCTTAAATCCTTAGCATAAACAAAAGCTCTACTCCTAAAACTCTGTAACCATAAAACTTTAAACCCTTGCCTCTTACATATGACCACAAGTTTGAAAGCAGTTAAGGCAGTCACTTTAAAATATATACAGGTATATGTATAGGTATAGGACTACGTATAGGGATATGTGTAGAAATAGGTATAGGTATAGGTTTGTTAAAGGTATAGGAAGAGTTATACCTATAGGTATAGGAATTGGTATTTGGAATAGTTATAGATATAATTATAAGTATAGGAGTAGGTATTGGTATAGAAATAGGTCTGGGTATAGTTATACGTATAAGAATATGTATAGATAAAGGTATAGGAATCGGTAGAGGTATAGTAGGAATAGAAATAGGTATAGGTAGATGTAGAGGGATATGAATAGTATAGGGATAAGGATAGGTATAGGTATCAGGCTTGCTGCGGTAGACCTAGAAACTTTATATCATCTTCTAACTGGTGTGAGTTCATTACTTCTAATTATGACAGCACTATCTTCATGGCTCCCAGTTAACATAACACCACTTATAGATTATATTTTTGTTCTACCAAACTTATTTGGTTTGTCTGGAGGTATTAGGTCCAGCTCTCTGCTATACCTTCCTCGCCCCTCTAGGCAATGAGATATTTTCAACACTTTTAAAGAAAGCGTTAATTACTGCCATCCTCAAAAAAAAAGTATGTCTTACTCATGATAATCTTGATAATTACCTGCCCATTGCAAAATGGGAGCTATCACGATGTGAAAAGATAAAAAGCTTAAACGTGACAACAACGAATACCAGAGGAAGACAGTCTATCCATTACCCTTTTCAACTAGGGGAATTCAGAATGGTATATATGACCCCATTGTTGGTGATGAACAAGGGGCAATGCAGGATGAGGCCCCTTTGGAGCAAGCAGGACCGAGAAGGTCGGAGAGACTAACAGGGAGAAAGCAGGTGAACAATTGGCAGGGACAAGGGCATCAACCGACAAATGTCAGGAGGTACCACAATTTCAAGAATGGCCAGAATTTACGGAATTAAATGGGTCAATTCCAGGAGCCTGCTCCAGTATTAATAGATCAGGTACTGTAAAAATGACTTCATTTTACAATTTCAATATTTACAATTTTTCGAGTATGATTATAGGGCCTCACATCACAGTCTATTTTTGAAAGGTTTTAAATTTATTCCTGCAAAAGGAGCCCGAGTAGAGGACATCATACTCGATTTAAAAATGTTTAGTCGCAAACTTAATTTCAGGGTTATGTATGATGGTGGGGGATCTGAAATAAGAGAAAATGATGATTTCAAAAGGCCCAGTATGTTTAACCCTCCATTGCATCCAGCCATTAATGTTTTTGAAAGGCAATGTGAAAGGGAATTAAGATCATTGTTGGGGAACAAACGCTGTGGATTTTACAATCTCTCTCAAGATGAGAGTCAGTTGCTTTATGTAATCAGGCAAAACAAAGGAATTTGCTGTATGAAGCCTGATAAGGGAGGGGGATTGGTCATTATGGAGTTGGAAGACTATAGTGGTCGTATGATGAATTTGCTTAACAACACTGAAATATATGGGGTAGTTTCCCTGAACGAAGTCAGTTTAGCATACAGGTCTGTGAAGATTTTGCTTGATGAACTGTCATTCAACTCCATTTCCAAACCCCTCTATGATTATTTGAGGGTAGAAAATCCACTACTACCAAAGATTTTTGGGATTCCTAAAATTCACTCTAATCAAGAAGACCCACTGCTACGTCCAATAGTTGCAGCAAGGGGGCCTGTGACTGAACCCATAGCAAAATATGTTGATATGAGACTTAAGCATCTTTTTGATAGATTTCCCCACATTTTAAAAGACTCTTGGGACCTTTTGAGTAAGTTACAAACCATGGTGATACCAAACAATGTAATTTTGGTGACTTGTGATGTGAACAGTCTCTTCACAGTAATCCCACAAGAAACTGGCTTGGATTGGTTTAGAGACATAATTTTTGAATATAGTGATCTTCACGATGATGAGAAAGACACAATATGCAATTTCATGGAACTGGTGCTAAGTAACAATTTTTTGACATTTGAAGGTGAATTTTACAAACAGAAACAGGGGGTTGTGATGGGTGCTGCATGCGCCCCCCTGTTTGCAAACACAGTCATGTTATGGTGGGAACTACATCTTTTCTTCAAATTCCCACTATATGGATTTTGCCTGGTCTATTTTTGATTTTTGGACGATTTATTTTTCTTGTGGACAGGCACTAGAGAACAGCTAGAAATGTTTTTTAATTTTATGCAAAGTAGTTCTGACTTTTTGAAGTTTTCATTTAAACAGGATGTGAAAGTGATGAATTACTTAGATATTTTATTTTTTTAACAAAGGTGATGCTACTCTTGCTACTAGAATTTTTAGGAAACCTACATTTTGTAACACATATTTGCATTACACGAGCTGCCACCCCATTTATCAGAAAAAGAGGGTAGTTAAGAGTCAGCTAATCCGAGCTTCACGTCTCACTTCTGATTCTTCTGATTGTTTAGAAGAATTTACAGTAATTAAAAAAATGTTTATTGATAGGGGATATCCCATAGATTTATTGGAGAAAAGTATAGGTGAAGTTTGGGTTGGAAAACAGGATAAATATGTACCCATTATTAAACATGGGGCGACAAGCACGGTTAACACAATGGAAAACAAAATGACTAGGGTATTAACACTGAATACAAATATGGTGTTGCGTTATACAACTGATATTAAGGCTATTGAAAAGATTATCAATAGAAACTGGTTGTTGTTACAAGTTGATAGTAACATCTGTCATTTATTTAAATCACCACCATTTTTCACATTCAAAAACAGACAGAATGTTAAGATGATGTTGGAAAGAAGTTGTACGAGCAGGGGTGTACCTACGACTAGAAAATGTCACCAATGTGCATATTGTTCCTATATTAATGTGAATAAGGACAATGGAGTTTTGAACATTATTAATCATTGGGACACAGTAAAAAGTTTAAACTGTAGAGCAGAAAAAAGTATTTATCTTGCTACATGCTGCACATGCAGAGCATTTTATATAGGCAAGACTAAGAACAGTTTGAAACAAAGAATATATCAGCATGTATATAGCATAAGAAAGGGGGACAATAGAAGTGCATTGGCAAGGCATCCTGCGTGTTGTCAAAACTTCAATAAGTTTGTTTTTTTGATACTTGAACAAATTACAACAACAACATTTTCAGGAGACTGGGAGAACATTTTATTGCACAGGGAAATGTTGTGGCAGATTAGGTTAGATGCAACTAACCCACCAGGGTTAAATGAACACATTTCAATTTCAAGTGAATTGAAAAAAACGTTCACTTATATTTTAAAGTATATGAAGCATCTATTATATTCAGTACTATGGCTGTAGCATCTAGTTACTGTTGCTTTATTTCTGTTTGCTGTATTTAATTGGTTGATTGGTTCTATTGAATGTTTCAAATGGGTGTGTTTTTGTATTGTATTTAAAAGTTTTTTACTTCACTATTTGTCTTGGTTCTGAGGATGTCTTAATGTAGACGAAAGCGCTTAACCAAGTGGATTTGTTACTTAACCAAGTGGATTTGTTACTTTCAAGATTTTTAGATTAAAACTGTGTTTTAGCTTTCTGTCTGGCTTCGTCATCTTTATTATCTCAAAAATTCTGTTTATGAACAAGTTTCTTGAGAAAGTATTGCATCTCTAGCCAGAACCATGTGTGAGAGTAATATCAATGGTCATTTCCAGTCCAGGTTTCATGCCAGGCAGAGTACTGCAACTGATCTGATTGGAGTCATTAATAACCTCCTTTTATCATGAGGTTAACATTCTTCTTCTATCCTAGTCCTTCCAGCTCTCTCTCATCCCCATTTGATGGCATGGACCATGCTGCCATCTTAAAAGACCATTAAGAGCAGTACTGAGGAATTTTAGATGCTGTATTTTACTGGTTTGCATCCTATCTGTGTGAACACACAGAGAGGGTGGGGTCTCCAGGTTTAGCTCCTCTATGTTCTACCTTCTTGATTGCCATATTCTGCAGAGTTCAATCCAGCGCCCCTTACTGTTAGTGACTATATGCTTCCTATTGGAGAGATTATATATTCTAGAAGCTTCCATTGCCATTGCTATGCTAATGACATGCAGCTGAGGAAAAACTTACCACTGCTATTTGAACTAATACAGTTTATTGAATTGGTGTGTTACTGAACAACAATACAAAACACAAAAAAAAAAAAAAATACTTTCTGTGAGAAAAACAGCTCGCCCTAATGCTAGTGTAAAGGGAGCTCTTACAGCACAGTATGTAACATAATCAGTTCTAAGATTAGTGCATCATGGGGAAGGGATGATTTCATTGATGTGAATCGATTATTGTCCAGTTGCTGAGATGTAAAAATTGACCTGCTAACTGTGGGTAGTATCCACAGAATATATATTTATAGATAAGAAGCACTGCCTACCATACCGCTCAACTGTACAGATTTTCGCAGAATGCCCAGTTTTTGGTCAATTTTTCATAAAATTGTGGTTTTCTGGCAAATGAATGGCAAATCATTAAAGACTGAAGTTAGAAAATAATGACAGACAAAAATTTGAGTTTCAGACTTCATACCCATCAGAAAATTCATGCTAATGCAAAACCTGTTATTCTATCAACTTTCTAAGTTTGTAAGAGCAATATTTAAAAATTGTCCCTATTTTTGGACCTTTGTCCCACTTTTATCTATGGCTTTGTTCAGATTTCTTGCTCTAAGAGGTTGAGAGGTATGCTGCCCACTAGAGGAAAGCAGGGCTAACAGAGGGAATCTGGTCAATGTAGTTTATTTGTACTGCATTAGGCTTTTGAAATAGTGCTTTACAGCAGGTGGGTGGGAAAACTAAACATGGTTGCAATGGGCAGCAACATGTTGTATATATTGGTGGTAGAAGGCAAAGTGCGGATTTCAGTAAAAGTCGTTATTTGTTACTAAAAGCATTATGAGAATTTTAAAGTGGTTTGCAACAGGTTTGCTTTGATTTTATCAGTTAACAAAATTACAAAGGAAACACTAAAAAGCTCTTGGAAGTCAAGAAGTGTAGTCAATCTGTTGTTTAAGGGTGTGAAGTAAAACGTGTCCATGGAGGTATGGCAAACCCTGAGGATGATAAACCTCGTCTTATGAATTTAGAAATTACTTCATCTTTCTGTTGAGATGATGAATCAAGGGTTGGCCTTTTTTGATAAGTGGGTAGTAGACAGCCAGACACACAGATGACTAGATGGATACTGAAGCAAGCAGTGCATCACATTTCCCTATTCATGAGTTCATGAGGAGTACTCATGCAATGTTTTTAAAATTATTATTTGTACTATTATTATTAGAATATACAGAATAAAAAAACTGCACTTTTATTGAAAGTCCCTTAAAAATTGTATGTGGGGAACATATATCTATCTCTCTCTCTCTCTCTATATATATATATATATATATATATATATATATATATGTGTGTGTGTGTGTGTGTGTGTGTGTGTATATGTATATATATATATATATATATATATATATATATATATATATATATATATATATACATATATATATATACATATATTGCGTGTATCTATGGAAACGCTTTCATTAGCCATTTGTTTCTGCACAGATTTTTTTTCTCTGTACAGCTCATTTCTGCATAACAAATAATTGCTAGCTATTTGAAGAGGAAAGAGAACAAAGTAATGTTAGATGAACTCCAATGCACAGCACACACTTGGCTAAACTAATTACGGAAAATTGCCAAAGGATAAAGTTCATGCTTACATATGCATTGAAATGTTGGGTTTAATAAGCCTTTCCACCATTTAGCAGAACACTACAAGTACACACTTGTGAGACAGTCACATTTTATTACAGAAATCATTGTTAAAATGTACATTAGCCATGGGCAATTATCATTCTAACTGAATATATTAAAATAATTAAACAACTGTGAGTTTCAAAAGTCATGTAAAATATATATTAATAAAATATTCATTTATTCACACTGCATAACTCGACCTGGCCAAAGCCTTTGACATAATTTCACACTCAGACATAGTAGAAAAGTTAAATTAACTGGGAATAAACCCCTATGTTACCTGCTAGATTGTCAACTGCCTCACAGCCAGGATGCAGATAATCAAAATAGGGGAAGTTACCTCTGCAAGGAGACCAGTCACTAGTGAACTCGCCCATGGTTCTTTGCTGGGACCTCCCCTATTTGGCATCCTGTTTTCTGAAGTAAAAGCCAATACCAAAGGTATCTGGCTGACTACGTTTGCAGATGACTGCAAGCTAGGAGCAGTAATTGAATCCCCAAATGACACAGCCATTCTGCAGGAAGGTTTGTCCAATAAATTTCTAGTGTCAAAATCATAGTCTGCAACTAAATCCTAAAAACTGCATTATCATATGCTTTGGGAAGTCATCTACTCCAGGGAACTACCACACTGACAATACACCCCTAAGAGGTGACTCAGTTGTTCGGGATTTGGGAACTTATGTGGACAGTGACCTAACTTTTGACCAACATGTTTCTATTTTTGTATGAAATTCCTTCTATATTGCACAGCTTATAAACAAAGGGTTTGTGTCCAGGGGCAACATGAGTCACAGGAAGTAATAATACAGAGACATATGTAACGCATCTGAAGCAAAATAGCAATAATTCAAAATGTCATTTTCAGCATTAACTTCAAACTAAGGGTGGCATTGGGGCCAGTTCATGACTGTTTTCTCAGTTTATATTCTAGCGAGAACTGACTGCTCAGAACTAAGAATGGCTTTTCAAGAGGTGAAGCACTATTTACATGAGAATGGAATATGATGCAGTACCAAGTGGATGCGGATAGTGGCCCAAGGAGAATATTTCCCTCCGAAACTGAAAAAAATGAATAAAGCATTTGTTCCTGCCATAGAAGTTTTGAGCTTCTGAATACAGATATTGTGCTGCAAGCAGATGGTAAAGTTACTGACATTGCTTATTACTCTTCTAGGTTTTTCTGTGTGGTCTAGATTAAACTGAATGTATATATGTATATAGGTTAGCCATGATTTGTTGACAATAACTCTGAATGCATTTCATTTAAATTATAGTGAAGTTCAAAAAGAGACCGTGAAAGTTCAATATTCATCCAAGATCACTGAGTAAATGAGAGTGTAGATTTCCCCCTTTTCAACAATATTATATGATCTTGGAGCAGGTATATTTAAGCTAGCAGGTGTGTGAGGCTGCAGGAGGACATGCCCCCATCACCACCACCAGGGAACATGTAACTGGTTTGAAATACTTTCTTTGATAATTCGATCCCTCTATGTATTTTACATGGCGGAATGAAATTCAAAGTAAGTGCACTTAGACCAACCGACATAACGTTGTAAGGAATCTATGCAGACTTACTAGGTTGAGAGGAGAATAATGCAACTGGGAGACTGGGATGCATTTTAAACTCATTACAAGTGTTAAGTATGGTCTGGTGGAGAACCATACCTCTCAACTGTCCAGATTTTCACAGAATGTCCAGATTTTTGCTTCATAATTTTGTTCTGTTTCATAACATTGTTGTTTACTGGCAAATCATTGGGGACTTAAGTCAGAAAATAGTGGCAGAGATTTGAGTTTCAGACTTCATATCCTTCAGAAAATTCATGCTAATGTAAAACCTGTTATTCTATCAACTTTCTAGTTTGTAAGAGCAATATTTAAAATATGTCCCTATTTTTGAGCCTTTGCCCCCCATTATTTGTGGCTTTGCCCAGATTTTTTTGCTCTAAGAGGTTGAGAGGTATAAAGAGAACTCAGGAAATCAGGAAAAAAGAAAGGGAAAGATAATGTTGAATGATGGATTATGAAAAACAATATCAGGTTCAATCAGTTCAGCTATCAAAGGAAGAAAAATGCATATTATAAAGTAAAGCAGGAGGTGGAATAGAAGAGTATTTTGAAATGACGTTTTAATTTCTAAAGCAGCCCTATGAGAATTCTGCTTTGAGATGGCTCTCCAAGCACTATGGTCATTACTTGTTTGCCTAATGTATTAAATGTAGAAAGTGGTATACACAAAATTAAGAATGAGTCATCGGGAAATACTAACAAGGCATCCATGGAAAACCTTAGAGGTTTCAAGGACTATTGTGCTGGACTTTCAACTACATTATCTGCAGATGACTTAAAGCTGATGACTATATTTCTAAATAGAACTGAAATCTCCAAGTTGGATAGATATCACACAGAAGAATTACTTAGAACCATAATTATTTGACTGGTAAAAGAAGTCATCTTTGAGCAATCATTAAATAAATCCTCTAGTTCTGACACCATCCCCATGGATATTTGGAAGCTGACCCTAAATAGTATCCCACTGCGTTGGAATAAGGTGCTGAAAGATGCCATTTCTAGAGGAGTCATTTCTCAGTCCTGCAGAGAGGCTGTCAAATTTGTTATCATAAAGGAAGCATACCTCTCATCTGGTAGACATTGGAAATAGTAACAATGGGTCTTGTAAGATAGGACCATCTAGCTTAAAATAGGATATCTAATTAGCAAAAAAACTGAATACTAAATAGCATATAACTATTTTGGTGTCCAGTAGTAATGTGGGATACTACCCATGGGATACTACCCATTTAAAAAACAGAAACTAGCAAAAATGATGGAAAATATGAACACATTATCAAAAAGACAGTGTAAAATCTGTAGACTTTAATTAACTATATCACAAAATTCTACCAAAGTCATTTATTTTAGCTGCAAAAAAGGACTTTGTTAAGATGTGTGTCCACTTTTATTAAATTATTAGTGCCATTGGAATGTTGGTCATGAATGTTGGATTGGATCTTGGTTTCTGAACCAGAAAAAATGATCACCTCAGGAACTCTCCCATATAGCATCAGTGATTACTGTCCTGCATTCATAATACGCAAGCCCACCTCTATTCCAAATGTACACCAATATAGATACACCAGAGATCTATCCCAGTTCTCCCCAAACACCTTCAATGACATCCTGCAGAATACTAACTGGACCCCACTAAAATTTCTCTCACTCAACAAAGCTGTAGAACTCTTCAATTCTACATTTCTTAGGATCCTAAATAGCTTTGCCCCACTCTGGTTAAAAAGGATGAAGGCAAAACATGCTATCTGGATTACAAAGACTACAAAGCAAGTTATGTCTTCCAGTGACAAAGCCTGGAAAGCCTGGCAGAAAAATAAATCACTATCCAACCTCACAGTTTATAAACAACTCCGTAACTAAGCTAAACGCCTAGTTATCAAAAATAAAAAGAAATACTTCCAGGCTATCCAAGACCAACATAGGCTAAACCCCAAAAACTTCTGGGGAGCAATCAACTACCTTCTCCACCCTGGAACTAACAACAACCCATGTCCAGACCCTGAAAAAACACCGTCTGAGATAGTCTCCCTCTTTTTCACATAATTCATCAGCACCATCAAAAACATTACTACCACCTTCCCGCCTATAATAACTGAACTACCAGGAGCTCCTCCCATACATTTCTCTTCTAATCTTGCACCTGATTTCATGTTAACACCCATACCCACCTCCACCATCAAAAACCTTCTTCACAAACTTAAACCCTGCACCAACGCTCCTGATAACTTACCTGCAAAATACTTACAACTCTCAGCGTCCTTAAGGTTGCCACCCATCCCGTTGTCAGCAGGACACTCACAGGTTGAGCTGCCTCATCCCGTTGCCTGCTGTGCAAAGTAGTGGGACTTGAAAAGTCCCCCTTTTCCATTGCACTGAATTGCCATGAAAAAGCTGCAATTACTTCCGGCTTTATCACAGCAATTCAGTTACGTCAACAACCTGGACCTGCAGGCAAAGCTGCTGCCTGTTGGCTCTGAGTGCTTCAATTCGTGCAGCAATTGGGTGCAATTCATGAAAGGGGGGGGGATTGGGGCAGGAAGAGCCCTACAAAGATCGCAGCTGTAGGAGTGCTTTGTTTTAAGCACTTCTACAGCTGCTAAAAAAGACAGAGATTTGTTTTTTGTTTTTTTCTAATGAGCCATCCAGCCAGCCATCCATCCAGCCATCCATCCGGCCACCCATCCTGCCACCCATCCATTCATTCATGCAGCCAGCCAGCCATCCAGCCAGCCAGACATCCATCCATCCATTCATCCAGCCAGCCAGCCAGCCAGCCATTCATTCATGCAGCCATCCATTCATGCAGCCAACCGTCCATCTAGCCATCCATCCATTCATGCAGCCAGCCAGCCATTCATCCATTCATGCAGCCAGCCATCCATTCATGCAGCCAGCCATCCATCTAGCCAGGCATCCATTCATTCAGCCATCCATCCTTCAAGCCATCCATCTAGTCATTCATCCATCCAGCTGCTACTCCCACCAACCAGCTAGCGACTCCAGCAGCCAGCCAACCAGTCAGCTAGCCACTCCAGCAGCCAACCAGACAGCCACTCCAGCAGCCAGCTAGCCAGCTAGCTAACCACTCCAGTAGCCATCTGTTGTACCCATAACAGCATCTCCTTCACCGCTTCTGTGGTGACATCATGGTAGAGGGTGTGGCCAGTGTCATACTGGCCACACACCCATGCCCCTCTTTGGCCTGCTTTAAAGGTGGCAACCCTAAGCGTCCTCCATTGCATATCCTATCAGTATCCTCCTCAACAAGTCCATTTGGGAATCCCACATACCTGATATCTGGAAAAAAGCATATATCCTTCCACTTCATAAAGGTGGTAATAACTCCAACATCTCTAACTTCTGTACTATTGCCATCCTATCTCCAAAATACTGGAGAAATGTATTCACACTCAACTCCTGCGTCACCTGACCCAACAACAAATCCTCTCCCCCACTCAGCATGGCTTTAGGCCCGGACATGGCACTAACACTGCCCTCATTGCCTTCCTTGACACAGTAAATAGAGCTCAAGATGCTGGTTCCTTAGTCTCAGCGCTCTTCCTGGATTTATCAAAGGCTTTCAACATTATTTCCCATGCCCTCTTGCTTACTAAACTCTCTAATCTCAGACCATCTTCCCCTACCCTACAATGATTTACTAACTATCTCAGTAACAGGCAGCAATCCACAAAATAGAAACACTCTTCCTCTCCTTTCATAACTACAAATACGGGTGTCCACAGGGTTCAATACTGGGTCCCTCTTATTCAGTATATTTATCCTCTCCTCCGTACTGACCATGTATCAGCCTAACCGACAACTCAGGTCTGAAAACAAAATGCTACTATCCATTGAGAAACCTAAGCTCACAGCCAGCTAAATGTTGCATTCCTACACCATCTCCAAAGCATGAGATAATCTCCCCCCTTTACTCAGAACTATCAGCAATCCTGCCTCCTTTAAAAGATCCCTCAGCAACATCTCTCCTCACATTGGTTATGCTCCTGTACCCCAACACACAACCCTAACTCCTGATAGTCTCTCCCCAGCGTTATACCTCTCACTATCACTTCTTTTCCCTTCACTCTATCTACTCACTGCTTCCTTGTCACTTTAGACTGTCCTTACCCTCCCTAGCCCTTCTAATAATCTAGTATTTCTTACACTGCACTCAACTCCCCATGGCAATTAGCCTAGCAGGTATATCACATTCAAATGCTATTTGAATGCCCACTACGAACCTTGCAGTTTTATTTTTCATTTATGTGTTATGTGAACATATGCCATTTATTACTTCAGTTTTTCCATGATTGTAACTTGTTCAGTATTGTTTTCATTCGGTGTGTTAGCAGTGTCTGATGTTCTCTGCTATGTGAATCCATACATTATTTGTATGTAATTTTGTGGAGCTTTTCTCCCAGGCCTCCACTGAAAATGGGGTCATTCCAGGCCAGTGGACTTTCCCGGTTAACAAATGCAATGAATAAATAAATAAATTAATTAATTAATTAAATAAATAAAGTATGTTTTTTCTATGCACTAGACAGCTTCAAAATCATATGTAATCCGAAGGATTCAGAAAATTGTGTGAAGTAAATCAAGCCTGAAAATAGGGACATGCCAACAAAAATAAAGACATCCTAATCACAACTGAAAATAGGAATCTTCCTTCAAACTAGGGACAGTTGAAAGGTTTAAATGGAAGGCTAGAATCATTACTCCAATCCTCCTACAGAGCAATTTCATTTTGAATCATGAGTTATATGTGGATATTTTGGCTAAAAAGAGTAACAAAAGTAATGCCTAAGTTCATTGACTGTGTTCAGTGTGGTTTTACGGTAAAGGTTGCAGACACATAACCATATTATTTAGCTCTTAGCGAACAGCATGGATGTGCAGCATAATAATGAAATTCACCTCATATTAATGCCAAAATAGAATTAGACAAGAGCAGAGTATCCTCACTTATTTGAGTACTGGAGTATAGCCTTCTAAGAGACTTCTGTAAAACTATTACAAGAAGTTTGTAGGAGTTGTTCAACCCCAGTAAATATATGTGCAGTCTTCTTCTTCTTCTTTCGGCTTTTCCTGGTTAGGGGTCACCACAACGGAACTCCGGTCTGCTAATGATTGCCAGTAGATTTTTATGGTACCGAGTTGCCAGCCCGACGCCCAACCTTCATCGAAGGCACACCCATTCACGCATGTCTTTCGAATGCCACTCGACCACGGGGAGGACATGCAGACTCCACACAGAAGGCGCTCCAGCTGAGAATTGAACGGTAGTACCTCTTGCTGTGAGGCGACAACGCAACCGCTGCACCACCGCGGCTTTAGTAAATATATGTGCAGTATTATCAAAAAAAAAATTAGAGGGCCTCTCCAGGGTTTTCCTATTTCCCTTCTTCTTTTTAGACTATGTGATGAAACAGTGAAATTTTATATTAGGTAGTCCACTATCCAGGGATGTACCTGGATTTCTGGCAGATTGAGTTTGCATCAATTGCAGATAATATTTTAGCTACCTAAACAATGGGAACATTCAGTAAATTTTTTGAATATAAGACTAATACTTTAAAGTCAAAACAGGTAGCAGTAAAGTGTCAGGATGCATGACAATTATGATTTTTGGGTGAAAATTTAATAATCTAAAATACCTGGGAGTTCAGTTAACAGGCACGTTACAGGCCACAGATGGTCTCTCTTTATAAAAATTAAGTGGAAAGATATGTTTTTTTCAAAGCAGAAAAGTCCTAAATTTAGGGTGATATCAGAGAGTGCAAAATGCCTATTCCAGGCATTCTGATTCCTCCGACAAATAATTTTATACATTTTGTGAAGAAACTGAAAACACTGTCAGTCATCTGTGTTAGCATGTCTGGCAGGAGATTTGGACATATCCTCAGATTAAATTGTATTTTATGCCAGCATCCCTAATTGTGAAAATGTAAATAAGTTTTGAAATGTTGAGCCTTTCCCTGTTTAAACAGAATGTGTAAAGAATCTGTCACTGCTTTGATGCACTTCTAACTGCACGTTTGAGAGGAACATTCTAAAACACTGTGGAGAATCAGCTGAACAGTAAGAGATGTCATTGGAATGTTCCTTGTTGGTAAGAGATGATTTAAACAGCTGATTGACAAATAGAATCTTTTTTTACAGCTAACTGTTATATTTTGAAATTAGACAGTTGAGACTGTTGAAGACAGTTGAGACTGAGAAGCTGTGCACTTTGCAAAGTACTGAGCAGTCAGTTGACACCGAGAAAGGAGAACTCACCAAGAAAACTGTAAGCTTGCCTTGGCCTTGGTATTATATCTTAGAGTAGATCAGGGACAATATTTATTTAGTTAAATCAGGAAAGTTAGTTATTAAGATAATGGATTATGTAAATTTAATACAGAAGTAGCAAATGGGCAGTTCACTTATCAAAACGTGCAAGGCAAGAAGTGTCACAAGATGCGTGTTTGTGGGCCTTTCTTACCTGTTCTGAAGGTGGCAGCTCTACCGATATCCTGATGTATCAGTAACACTGGTCATCTGAAGAAGTCTGATTATGGGGACAAAAACGCATGTACTGCAAAGGCGTTTATGTGTGCTTTTTACCTGTGAAGTTTTGTGTGTATTTGGAATAAAATTCAGCCTGGAAAACTACCATGGTGTTTTACTCTATGCTATAGGCACTTTTTGACTGTTTTCTTAGTTATTAACCTAGAGTTTTTCTTGAATAATTGATTCTTATCCTGCATTTTGATTTATATTTCTGGTGACTGAATGCTAATGTTCATTGAGAGTTATTGATTTTCAATTTTGTAATCATTTTTACTCATTATTAAATGATTTTCATTATTTTGCATTGTGGTTGGAAACCAGTGTTTTTCTTTAGAGGTTAGAAAGTGCTTCTTCCTATTTGATACTCCCCAGGTCATCCTGAGGCCTGCTTGTTCTAGTCATAGCTATCATTTATTTTAATAATTAATTCTCATAATTGGACACCCCTTTTGAAGGGCATGAAGGGACCATCTGATTAGTGGCAGCATTTCTGTATTTTTTGGGGGGAAAGAAGCACAGCTGGAAATCTGTGTCAGGCTTTCTCAGAAGAGTTTGGATGTATGAGATTTAAATTTACTTTGAGTGTGAGTGTATCAGAGGTTTTTGCTCTGAAGTTTGTAATAAGAAAATAAAGTTGGGTGGATAGAACTAGATAGTCTAGTCCCAGAGAAAATAGTGCATGTTTCTTTTGTGCTCTTATGGGAAAATTGTGAAATATTACTTTTGTTTAAGTGACAGCCTCATACTGGAGTCAGCAGTGAGGATTGAACCTCCTTAGTTACTGATTCAGGATAGTAACAGATGTCAATTAATTGTTGGCAGTTTGGAGAGATATTGGATGGACATCACATTAATTGGTGGCAGTCCGGTGGGATATAGCCAGATGTCACATTAAGTGGTGGCAGTCCAATGGGATATAGGCAGATGTCACATTAAGTGGTGGCAGTCTGGTGGGATATAGCCAGACATCACATTACTTGGTGCCAGCAGTGTGGGGTATTTAATTGGATTCCAGTAACCTGTGGGTAGTTATCATTAAGGTGTGCACTCTTGAAAACCACAAGGTAAACATTCAAAATTTTAGTTCACTACAGTTTTATTTATTTTTTAATTTATATAGTCAGGGATTGCAGGCAAGGATGTCAGCAGAAGATTTTATCAAGCTGACAAAGATCCAGTTGGCTAAGGAATGTGAAGCCAGAGGATTGCTGCATGCCAACCTGACCAAAGAAGCAATGATTTCAGACTTTCTTGCAGCCAGAGCTCAGACCAGCCATTCAGAGGATATCCAGTTTGGTGTTGGTGATGTGTAACGTGACGAGACATGGCAGTCCATATTTTCATCAGAGGACCTGAGAATCCATCTAGAGTTAAGGAGACTAAAACTGGAGGCTGAGAAAAGGGAGCAGTAGTGTCAATATGAACTGGAGATCAAACAGCTGGAGACCAAAGAGAGGTTGAGGTGTTTAGAACCAAGGACAATGAGAGACAATGCTGGCAGGAATGGAGCTTCAAACCCTTTGAGAGGGTCATGGAAGTAATGGGGAAAGGGAATAACTGAACCCCAGAAGCTAAAAAGGTCAGTAAACGTTTTCCTCAGTACAGGGATGGGGATAACTTTGATAGTTTTATTCATATCTTTGAGAGGGTATGTAGACAAAATGATGTTGATTGTGAGCTCTGGGTTCAGCTCCTGACTCCATTACTCCATGGTAAAGCTGTTCAGGCTGTAGCAAAATTAAATGATGTAGATTGTTTGAATTATAAAAAAGTGAAATGTTTCTTGCTTGATTGTTTCAGACTTACACCTGAAGCTTATAGAAAAAAGTTTTGTGAATACAGATGCAAGGCAGATGAAAGTGTACGTGATTATGATGCTGACTTAAGTACTTACTTTCATAAATGACTGATTGGGTGTCAGGTCACCACTTGTGAGGGACTGGCAGACCTTTTAGTGAGGGAACAAACCCTTAGTACTTTGCCTGATGACATGAGAGTCTGGTTAGCGGATGAGTGCAACTCTGCAGAGGAGTTGGGGAGAAAAGGGGATCTCTACTTGGCAAGCAGAGCACCACTGCATAGGAAAGGGATACCCAGTGCTGTACACGGACATAAGGGAACCCATGAGGGAGCAGTCTAAACCACTCCAACAGAGTACACCAGTAATGGGAGAAACTAATAAACCAAGTGCAGGGTTAGAGATTAGATATTTCAAGTGTAACCAGAGGGGAAACATAGCAGTCAAATGTCCACCGAGGCAAGGTGAGAAACAGAAGGTGAGGGAGCCAGCAAGAGGTGATGACAAACTGCCAGTGGTAAGTTGCTTAGAAACAACTGGGATGCCAAATTATCACCAGAATTTATATCCAATCTTAGTAGATGCCTTAAGAGGGACATAGCTTTTGATATAACCATTATGAGGCCTGCAGTGGTTAGAGAACATCAGTACTTGCTTGGATGGTCCACTCCAATCAGAGCATTGGGAAGGAGCCCATTCCAAATACCTTTGGCTAAAGTTCATCTTGAATGAGAGGGTGGAAGAGGAAGCAATCAAGTAGGTGTGTTCAAGGATATTCCTGCAGATGTCCTGATAGGGAATGACTTTGATGATGCAGTACCTTGTGCACATGCAGTGACATGCAGTCAAGCTTAAAGAAAGGCATGTAGGTCTAGTAGTCTGGGAGAGACCCAGAAAAATCTCAGACCTAAAGCTGGGATTGGTGTGGTAGCTGTTTCAAAGAAGGTTTTATCTGATAGCCACAAGTCTGAATGTGAGCCACAGCTGCTGGTGGATACAGGTACTGATGTTCCCTTGGACACTGTGACTGTGAGAATGGAGGTGAGTGGTGGTACCCAGAGTGACAGCGAGGCACAGCTGTCGAAAGTGACTAGGCTTACTGGTCAAGAATGCAGAGCTGAGCAGTCTCAACTGTCTAATTTAAAAATATAACAGTCAGCTATAAAAAGATTATTTTTCCGTCAGTCAGCTGTTTAAATCATCTCCTAGCAACAAGGACCATTCCAATGAGATCACTCACTGCTCAGCTGATTCTCCACAGTGCTTTAGAATGTCCCTCTCAAACATGCACAGTTAGAAGTGTATCAAAGCAGTGACAGATTCTTTAAACATTCTATTTAAACAGGGAAAGACTCAACATTTCAAAATGTATTTACATTTTCACAATTAGGCATCCTGGCATACAATACAGTTTAATCTGAGAATATGTACAAATCTCCTGCCAGACATGCTAACACAGATGACAGTGTTTTCAGTTTCTTGACACATTTAAACAAAGGAATAATAAAATTTATCTGGGATTAACAGTAACCTTAGATCAGTTGGGAGAGAATGAAGCTACCTAACAGTATAGGAGGAGTAGGGATTGTTGGCAGGCAAACTAGATGAAGATGATCTGTGCTTGTCAAAACCTTATGGCCCAATGTTTAAACAGATGCTTAATGAGGTAATAGAAGCATCTAAACATCTGGATCCATGTTTTTACTGAAACAACAAAAAAATCCTGATTGGGGTATTTTCTTTGAACAATTTCTATATTCAAATCACAACATGGTTTAAAACAGAAAGTTATAAGTACCGAGTGACAGAGTTGATGCTGACTGAAATGAGGAAGACATACATACTACAAATGGATTTATTTTGGTTGTTGTTGTGTCTTTCGGCTTTTCCCAGTTAGGGGTCGCCACAGCAGAACTTCGGTCCGCTAATGATTGGCAGTAGATTTTTATGTGCCGAGTTGCCAGCCCTGACGCATAACCTTAAACGAAGGTACGCCCATTCACGCATGTCTCCAGACAGAAGACGTTCTAGCTGAGAATCAAACAGGACAACGTCTTACTGTCAGGCGACAGCGCTACCGCAGCACCACTATGGAGTAAAAATATCTCTCCTTGAATATTGGCATCAGTTATGGGATGTAAAGGCTCTGTTTATAAGGGAGGATCTTCAACATAATTTGACTATTCAAGATTAAGATAAATTAACAGTGCAAACATTAATTGAGCAGTCTAGAAAACATAGAAATAAGAAGGGATGCCATATTACTATGCCTAGTGTGGTTAGATTACAGAGAGTTACAGAGTATTTTCACAGACAGTTGGTATGTATTATAAAACATTCAAGGAGACAAAAGCGCCTACTAAAGTGAAGTGGCAAAAATAATAGAATAAACTATAAGATTTTCAGTGATCTAACGAGGATGGGGAACAAGTTTGGTTAATGCCAAGATATGCTACAAAATCTCATGCATATCATACATTTGTCTGGAAGTTTCTTCACAGGGGGTCTGACGTAGCTGGTCGAATGCCTTACTTTATGAAAATGTTTCACAGGAGTAAAAGTGTCAAACACACTTTTGTTCCAGTGCATTACTGTTGAAATACTGCAGTTGTCGAACTGGTGGGGAAGAGTCATAGCAGGTAAGAGGTGTTTACAGTGTGATGATGAAAGTTTTAGATATAGAGAAACTTTTCGTATTAGGGTTAGGACTGTGTGCTTCCAGGTTATAGTTATAGTAAGGGCTAGATGAGGGGAAAGAATGTGTGTGTGTGTGTGTGTGTGTGTGTGTGTGTGTGTGTGTGTGTGTGTGTGTGTGTGTGTGTGTGTGTGTGTGTGTGTATACGTATATATATATATGAGTGTTTGCTGGTTGGAATCACACTAAAGACTAGGTAAGAGGAGAGCTTTATTATGTGCATGTGTGTGTTTCTGTGTGTGTATCCAAGCCGCCTTGTCTAGTGGTAATGTTACAGAAAGGGTTTTTCTAAGCTAAGGTGCAGGTTAGTGTTAGGGTTTGGAGCAGGGTCAGGGTAATTGTTAATATACATTATTAAAGTGTTGTAGGGTGGAAAAGCTTGGCTCCTGACTCCCTCTAATATAAATACAGCAAGCAAGTCCATGGACACAGTATGGGGGGGGGGACCTCCACAGGAGTGCACCACCAACTTGCACAATAAAAGACCTCATGTTTTTGAAAAACTGCAATAGCAAGAAATCAATTAAAAGCAGCTCATACTAAAATGTGGTAAAGAAGTGTAGGTATGCTGATAAATGGTTTTAGGTAATGAAATACAGTACTGCTTTGACCTACATAAAGGAGGATAAAATGACAAATATTGTTAGATGTGATTTTGAGATGAGTGTCACTGACTGAGGACCCTGCATGTAGGGCAGTTATGGTATACTCCAGATGGTGGAATACAGCATGTTGTTTATATAGGCCCTGCCCTCTGGGGGCAGAAGTCTGTACTGTCAACAATTTTGAGTTGAGATCATACAGATAACACATGCACTTGATAGGAAAGTAGACAGTAAATGAAGGATCTAGCAAAATGTCTAAATATTTGAATGTAGGGACATAGTTGACAAGAGCAGAAAAGGGGTCAAAGAGAATAACAGGGTGGGCTGACCTAGTAATTGAATTATACAAAAATGAACACTGACTATGCTTGCTACTGTTTATCCTTAGTTTCCTGTTAGTACACTATTTACAAATGAAAAGGAAGTCTTTTCATAGATCAGGCTACGTTGTCTAACAAAAGCTACCACGTCTTAATAGCGCAGGTTTGTCTACATAAATTCCTAGTCTAGGGTGATGAAAGGAGGCAGGCAGGTCTTTAATAAACAGTGATAATAAGAGTGGCCCGAAACCTCAGGGCATGCATGAGTCTACCTGTATTTGTCACTGGATTTAAATCTGACTTGAATAGTTCTACTTGTAAGGTTATCCCTCATTCAAGACAATTGGCTGCTATCATAACCCTGGTTGTAAAGCTGACTCATCAGTAAGATGGCCAGTCCCAAACAAATAGCTTATGTCAAAACCATGGACTAAAATGAAATGCTAAGAAGTATATAATCATATCCATTTGGCAAGCATGACTCCACTAGTAGCTATGGCATTGTCAACACACTTCTCAAATTTGATGTTGTAGTTAGGGATCTGGGAATCTTTGTCGATGATGAAGTGTCCTTTGATCACCACGTGTACACAGTTCTAAGGAAGTCCTTTTTATTGTACTGCTTATATTTAAACGTATTGCATCCAGATGCATGGATATAATTCCTCCACTGTACTTGGCAATTATTAGGCCAATATGGAGTATAATGCCCTTTCCTGTATGTACCTGTCCAAATACATGTCATACCTGGAATGACCACAATGTTTTCTCACAAATAAAAACATACACACACATCAAGGTCCTACATAATAAAAACTATGCAGATCATCTCATAGCCTTGTCCCTCTTCGCTGTATCATACAGGTTACTTAGAAGCGACCTATGCCGTATGTATAGAGCATCAACAGATCCACTTCTCTAAAACCTATTACACATTCGCAAGTCCAAAGGTATCAACAAGGGATCTCAATCTGTTTTGCTAAATAAACAGAGCATGTTTGGGTATAGGTTTTATCACAAAAAATATCACTTCTTTGGAATTATCTTCTACAACACATAAAGCAAAGTACTTCTCTAACTCAATTCAAATGTAATTTGGATGAATGAATGTGTAACCACAAATTCATCCTCGGTTTTATACCCCTGTCCCTCATGGACAAGGAAAACATGTAACTATCCCAATATATCTTTGTTTAAACTATATCTGGGGTGTTTGTATGCAAAATATAAAGGCTGAAAACTACTGCAACAATGTAATGCTAGGCTTCTGCAGGTCCTTACAGGTCAATAGCCTAGTAAGGACCTATGAATCTAGAAATATGAGCTGAGATATGCTGCCAGCTTCTGCCTTTATTTTCAAAGTACATACGGTCAGCATAATAAAAATAATATATGTATTCCCCTCTAACACTAAAACCTACGTTAAGAGACAGTCCTACCAAATTCATTCCATATAGCTATGTAGAGCCCTTAACTTTGAATTTTTTTTGGTGTCAGATAACTGCATGTTCCAAGACAATTCATACATATGTTTTTGTAATACAAAGAAATGTTAATGTTAAACTATATAACAGTATCTCATAGAGAAGTAATACAATTCACAAATGTTTGTTAAATATACAACAAAATGACCATGCAACAGTTACATGAATATAGTAGAATCTTAACAGCTTATAAGCCTCATAGAAAGGATCTGCTCCACATCAAAACTGAAGAAGCTAGGAGAGGAAAGCATAACTGAACAATATTCAGGTCCTGCACCTACTGGAACACAACCAAAACCCAAGAATCCTGATGCACTGAAAATGTGTTCATATTAGACAGGGAAACCTTGCAATTGTCTGAGAAGGAGAGAGACAGCGAGAGAGAGTCTCAACAGATGATGATATAATTCTGCACAGGAATGAGACAACTGGGTTTTCCAAACAGATTTAAAAGAAGAATGTCCTCAACTAGAATTAAATCCAGACTGAAAATACATGAGTACATTCACAACTCACAAGGGTCTAAGAATGATAAAAAATGACCTTCGTCATCACACATGCAACTCCTTCAGCATCTGTCAACTTAGAATCTTATTCTGTATCTACTCCATATTATTTTGTGCCATGTGACAGACTTAGCCCTCTTTGTGTTAACTGAAGACTTAAGAGACAGATCATCATCATCAGCAACCCCCCTTTTCCTAGTTTTCTATATGGGGCTGGGGTATCAAATCATTTGTTGCCATCTCTCCCTATTTAATGTCACTCTCCTTCCTTCTCCAACAGCCATGCCTGAGTGTCGCAGGTCTTCTCTCACACAATCCATTCACCTCTTTGCCGGATGCCCTCATTTCCTCTTGCTTCTTCCTGTCTGTCCCAAATTTTTACCAGATTGTCTTCTGCTCTCCTGCACATGTGCCTGAACTACCATAATCTGTTCTTTTGGACCTTTTCTGTAATTGGAGCTACTTTGGCTTCTGCTCTTATGTCATTTCTTCACCTGTCCCACAGTGTTTAATCCTACCACCTGGCTCAGACATTTCATCTCCATCATCTCTAGCTTCATCAACTGCTCCAGTTTCTGTACACTACAACAGTACTCTTTGCACCACTGTTTCGTAAACCTTACTTTGCAGCTTCTTAGGGCATTCTTCTGTCATGCACTACCCCTGACATTCTGTACCAGTTGGCTGCAGCCCCTCTGAGTTTTAACAGACAAACTCAGTAACAGGAAATCCAGTGGCGGGAAGTGTTATCTTTCCATCTCTGTCCAAAATATATACCATGAGTAATGGCCCTTCACTGCATAAGCTACTTAACTTGAAAACCATGGAAACTATGCTGTTACATACAACCTACGCAATGCAATGTTCACTATCCATCACACTGCTTTATCTGTTTCAGAGGAATACTACAGTGATCTGGACTGGGCCCCCAACTTTTGTCATATTTGTTAACAAAATGTTGTGCTGCTGCAAACCTGATGATCACATTCAGTACAAAGACGAAGACACCGTATATTTTTCAACAGAAAGTATAGCAGACACAATGGGTATCTGCAAGCTAGTAGCATTTGAATCCAACAATAGCATGCAAACTCTGGCCTTTGACTCTATATCACAAAAACTAAAATCATGTTGTTTTCCACTAACACAGCTTATGCCAATAGCTCTGTACAGTTCTGGATAGTAACCAATGATAGTACTCCCCAAGACACCTCAGTGAAGGTTTAAAATTCAACCAACACATCAAAGTCATGTCACACAGTTACCACATGCACCACTGAGCTTACATAAAAGTATACAACACACAGTGACCATTTTAAGCCTAGCCAGTTTCCCTTACTGAGAATCAAACCCTGTACCTTTTATGTGTGAGGTAAACACCTTAACCATTATGCTGACCCCCAACCCAGCCACTAGGAGTATATAAAAAAATCTGGTCTTCTGTACTGAGCAAAATATTTCATGACTATTCGTACAAGGATATAGTTTCTGTCTAACCTTCAATAAGCCCACAATAGTTTTACTAATCTGTACTTAGGACAGTCGTCCAAACTACAACTGGCATCTCTTACAACTGCAAATGTTCCTCGGGGTAGGCATTTATAGCTTATTAATGTATTTCACTAAAGGTACTAGGTTTTTAGAACTAGATCAGTATCTGAAGGTGATATATCTGAGAACAGGCCACTCTAAACTATGCTCCTCACCTAATAACGCACCCAATCTTTATTCAAGTTCTATGCCCCACCTCAAGTCAGTCAGTGCCTCTCCCACTGTGATCACATCTTGCAATCAGTAGTATGACTGAGCATTTATAGTTATAGTTTGTAAAACCCAGAAGAACCCATCTCTCTACATTTATCAGATCAACACAAACTATTATTCAGAAAGCCTTGTATTGCGCATCTCTATACTTCTTGGAATGTTTACATGACTTACAGTTTTCAGTTAGATCAGTTCACAAATGCAGGTATATTCATTTAGAACTCTTTAAATTCTATTCTCTAAATGTTGACACAGTGTTGCATATCATATTCATGCTGTAATTTTATTTGCATAAAATATGCTTCTTACCATAACAGATACTGTAGAATGTCTGTATTCTGACATTATGTGCATTGGTAATTGTTGTACAGCTCCACTTTTGTATGTTGTACCTAGATGATTAAAGTCTATTCTTAACTTTATGTACTGTGTTTTCCTACTAGTTTCAGTAGTGTAGAAAGTAACAGAACCTTTCTCCACAAGCCTCCTCTGACAATACATTATATCCATTCCGATCTTCCTGGTCAGGAAACACAAAATAAATAAATAAAATAAAATGTGTTTCAAAGCTGTGCCTAATAAAATAGAAGCATTTTGAATCAACAAAGTAAAGAATGTATCTGAAGTAGGGACTTCATTTGTCAGCAACCTGTGGGTCTTGGATCCGATATCGGATCCAAGCCGGCAACTTGTTTCAAGCTAATGGATCCAAGCTCCTAGCTCCTCCCCTCACCCATAATCCCCTGCCAACCCTCCATGACCTCAGATCTAGTTTGCCGCGCTTGTGGATAGCTGGATTCCTTTGAGCTCGACTAGTAATCGTCAGTTAAGTGTGTTTTTTTTGTCAAACTTTCTTCTTTTTTACAAAAATATAAAGTGTGTAAGTGTTAGGTACCCTGTAGTGTAAAAATATATTTCTTTTAATTAGTTTTTTCCCCTCCCTTCACTGGTCGTTAGTGAGTGTGTGTGTGTGTTGTGTTTTGGGGCCTGTGTGTTTGTGTAACACTACCTTTTCTTTTAAGTATGGCTGAGGCCCCAAAAGCCATTTTTTCTAAATGTACCGAGTGTGGCCATAAGCTCTCCCCGGCTAATGGCCACACTCGGTGCGTTCGGTGCCTTGGGGTTGAACACCTCACCTCAGGCTGTACCATTTGTGCAGCATTCAACCCCAGGGCACTGAAAGAGCAGAGGTCGAAGCTGGTCTTGGCGGTACTTTTACCCCCGGACTCAGCTCCGGCCTCCGCTGCTCCCGTGGCACTACCACAGGCTGTGGTTGCTGCCACTCCTGCCCCCCTTCCTTCGGCCGGGACTCAAACTCCCGCTAAAGTGCCGGAGGCCAGGGAGGCCAGGGGGGAGAAATGGAGGGAGAAGCACCACAAGCGGCGGGCCGAGGCCTCCGCTTCGGCCCCGCCAGCTAAGCGGGCTTCTCCCTCCACTGCTTCTAGGTCTGCTCCTCCTCGGCTCCAATCCCCTTGTTTCTCCCCAGGGCCCGAGGAGGAGGAGGCCCGATCTCCATCGAGGTCATCAAGGTGGCATTCCAGGCCTGCCTCGGTGGCCTCTTCGAGATCAACATTCAGCATGTCTGATGCAGACTTGGACCGGATGATGCGAAGGTTCATCCAGGCCCAGCTGCAGATGGGAGTGCTCTTGCCCCCCCCCCCCTTCGGGGGGAGCTCGACACCTTTTTTCCATCCTATTGCTCCTTCTCCGACCCGCTATCCGGGTTCGGAGTGTTTGGAGCTGAGCAGCGTTGGAGCCGGGGGTGGGTCGGCGCCGACAGTACTTGGTACTTCGGATCCGACCCTGCCCTCGAGCCTGTCGGATCAAACCTCTCCGAGCCGTGGCCTGAGCTTCGGATCCGAGGGATTCAGTGTGCCTTCGGCTCCGTCCAGGTCGGAGCGCACTGGTCCTTCGGATCCAATGGTCTCGGTGCCCGTTCTGATCCCTTCATCGGATCTGAGTGGGAGCCGACTCTCCAAGCCCAGAGAGAGTGGTTCCCCCTCGGCCTTCGATGCAGTGGAGAGGGCTCTGTTGAGAGCATCCGGACCCCCGGCCCTTGTCTCGGCTCCACCCTGCACTCCCTCTCTTCTGGGCCAGGCTTCCATCACCCGCCAAAGGGACAGCCTGCTTCAATGTCCCAGATGGTTCCATTGGAACAGGATGTTGCTGGCGAGGCCTCCTCGGACAGCCCCCCCGAGGAAGTGCCCCGCAAGCATAAGTGCAAGAGGAGGCACGTGGACTCCCCTGAGTCCTGACCACTACTATTCACAGTCTTCACAAATGACCTCCACACCTCCACACAGCATGCATCTATAATTCAGTGTGCAGATGACACTACCTTAATCTGTGCTGCACAAAATATTCCCACCCTCCTGCAAACAAATCAACTAGCATTCTCTGATGTTGAAAACTACCTTACCAAAGCCCAACTTATCCTCAATCCAAAGAAAACTCAGCTTATGATTATAACCAGTTCTAACAAAAACACTAACAGTCAATTCACTATCTACTCCACAAATGCTACTCCAATTGCACCAGTGGCACAGGCTAAGCTATTGGGAATAACCATAGACTCCCACCTAAAATTTGATAGTCATCTGAACTTAACTATTAAAAAAGCACATGCCAAACTGGGGTCACTCTACCGTATCAAACCATTTCTTACCAACAACACAAGATCAGCTATTGCTCGCTCCCAACTTCTATCCACCCTACTCTATGCATCTCCCATTCTGACTAATCTCAACAAAACTGAACTAAGCAAAATGGAAGCTTGCTATAACAGAATTGCCCGCTTTGCTGCAAATTGCTCATATAGAACTCATCACTGTACTGCTTTGAGACAGCTCCACTGGCTTGAACTGCCCAACCTCCTAACCTACAATCAGCTCTGCCTCTGTCATTCTATCTATTACCTCCCCAATAAGTGTCCTGCCCTCAAAAACCTAGTACAACATCACTCAGCCAAAAGGCCTCTTAGATCATCAAGCAAACTACTACTAGAAGTCACCAACAGCTACAATAGCTTTGGAGATGCACTATATAGTAGTTTGGTGGCTAAAAAATGGAACTCTGTCCCTACTAGCATTCAAAACACATCATCCAAAGCCTCCTTTAAAGACCTCATCAGGCAACATCTCAAGCAAAGTTGGCAGTGCCATGATTGCTCCCCAGGCTAGGAAAGCAGATAACATATACATACTAAATCTAGAGCAATTGATAATAGTTTTTCAATCTTACTCACAAACACTGGCTAATCTACAATGTATGTACTGTACCTGTGTACTATGTATGTATTCTACCTACGTTCCAAAGTTCAGCCGTACACCACGAATCTATTACTTACCTTTATTTTTAAAATTAATATTTTTTTGATTGTTCTCTCCACTGTAACTGTTTGTGCCGCATACCACTGTAAAAACATGTCTCTTGTAATTTGTGTGTATACTGATCATGTCTAAATAACTAAATGTGTCTGTAATTTTTCTTTGTGGAGCTTTTCTCCCCGGGCCTCTGCTGAAAAAGGGCCTTTTAGGCTCAGTCAGACACCCCCGGTTAACAAATGTAAAATAAAATAAAAAACTGAGGACACAGACTTGGATGAAGGGGAAGGCGCCCCAAGATCACCCCCTGAGGATGTCTCCTTTGGAGACATCATGGAGATGCTGAGGATCAGAGGTGGGTGGTCTGCCCCCAAGTCTTCCTCCGATGAGTCCGTGTTTCTGGAGGCATTCGAAGCAGGCCCGTCTACCTCTTGGGTGTTCCCTCTGGCCGACCCCTTGGTGGACCTTATTACCACCAGGGCATGGAAGGATCCGGACACCGTGGAGCCAATACCCAAACGCCCAGACAGAATACTAAGCCCCCCCTCAGACCGGTCGCACTGGAGCAAGGGTCCCCCCGTAGATGCTATGTTGACGGCGGCAGCCACGAAGAGGGAACTAGCTCAGGAGAGCCCCTCAGTCCATTCACCGAGCAAGGAGTCCCGCTCGATGGACCGCTTAGGGAAGCGAGTTTTTAGTTCAGCGACCTTCTCGGTAAGGTCTCTGAACTATATGGCACATGTCATCAGTATGCAGCAGGATCTTATCAAAGAATACGCTGCCTCCCCCCCTGAGTCCATGTCAGCGGAGGACAAACAATTGTACTCCACCCGAATGGCCACTCTGAGATCCATTTCAAATACCTCTGTGCGGCTATTGTCCCACGCCACCAAGGGAGCTGCTAGGGCTAGCGGAGCGGGCCTAGTCATGAGACGTCAGGCCTGGCTCCATCATTGTGACTTTGCGGAGCCCTTTAAAGTGTCCTTTGCGAACGCCCCTTTCGATGGTTCTGCCCTGTTTGGCAAAACGGTTCGCGAGACACTTGTCCAGAGCAAAAAGGACGGGAAGACGTTGTCTGCCGTCGGAGTCCGCTTCTCTGCGCCCCAGCGGTCCTTTTTGAAGAACCAAAAGGGTCAGAAGAAGATGTGGTTCTGGAAATCGCAACATTCCCAACCCGCTCCGGACAACCAGTCCTTCCGTGGCAGAGGAGGACAGGGAGGACGCCGCCCCAGGGGCTCCGAGAAACTTTGGGTCCAGAGAACCTTTCTCTGAATGGCCCACGCAGCAACCCTGAAGGATTGCCTGACTGCTCCACTCTGGAGGCAGTCAGGGGGCGCTTCTCAGAGCACCTAGCGGCATGGGAGTCCATCACGACAGACTGCTGGGTGCTTCGAATTATATCCAGAGGGTACAAAATACCATTACTTCATGTCCCCAAATTCAAGAACCTCGCCGATGTACCACCCGATCAGAGGGAGGCTGCAGCCACAGAAATTCGGCAGCTGCTAAGAAAAAGAGCCATCCAGCCCGTCCCCCAAGACCAGCTCGGATTAGGGTTCTACTCCAGGTTCTTTTTGGTGCCAAAAAAGACGGGGGACTTGAGACCGATTCTAGACCTTTCCCGCTTGAACCTATCGGTAACCAAGGAAAAATTCTGAATGGTCACTCTTCAATCTATTCTCCCCCTTCTAAGGGAGAACAATTGGATGTGCTCTATAGACCTCAAGGATGCGTACTACCACATTCTAATGGACAGATGATCCAGGAGGTTCCTCCGCTTCCGGCTGGGAGCCAGTCTCTACCAGTTCAGGGTCCTTCCCTTTGGCCTCACCACAGCCCCCAGGGTCACCACAGCCCCCAGGGTGTTCACCAAGGTATTAGCAGTGATTGCGGCCTACCTGAGACTCCAGGGAATACAGGTCTTTCCGTACCTGGACGACTGGCTCCTGACCACCCCAACAAGGCATCTACTTTGCTCAGCCAGAGATTTCTTTCTCTGCCTAGCCCCACAGTTAGGCATCACCATCAATGCTGACAAATCCCTTCTGGCCCCGACACAAGCCATAGAATTCATAGGAGCCAGAATAGACACCAGAGAGCTACGAGCCTTTCTAACATCTGAAAGACTTCGGAATTTGCAACTCCATGTGCGGGCTATCCTCCAATCAGAGACCCCACCAGCGGAACTGGTCCTGAGGACACTGGGCTCCATGGCGGCAGCGATAACGCTCCTTCCATGCGCCCGTCTGAACATGCAGGTACTGCAATGGACCCTTATAGTACAATGGTTCTTTCTGTCTTTTCCTCTTTATCACCCCATTGCTATCAGCAAGGCTTGCAGGAGGCCTCTATTATGGTGGCTCCATGCTTCGGACCTCCATATGGGCCGACCCTTCTGCACCTCTCCCCCTCTCGCCACGGTGACCACGGACGCCTCCCGCCTCGGGTGGGGGGGGGGCATTGTTCAGGCAGGATGGTCCAAGGCACGTGGAACTATACAGAGACCTCCCTGCATATCAACGTTCTGGAGATGAGAGCGGTGCTGTACACGTTGCAAGCACTTCAGAATCTCCTCCCCGTAGGAACGATTGCAATTCAGTCGGACAACATGTCGGTTGTCTGGTACATCACCAAACAGGGGGAAACCAGATCTTACCCTCTATACCGCGAAGCCATGAGAGTGTGGGAATGGGCGATCTCCACCAACCGCTTTCTGATTGCAACGCACATTCCGGGGCGGACCAACATCCTAGCGGACAAACTCAGTCACACCCTTCTTACCCCGTATGAGTGGTCTCTCAACCCACTAGTAGCAAAGCAGATATTCGCAATATGGGGGCAACCCTGCTGCGATCTTTTTGCCTCTCCCTCAAACACCAAATGCGGCAATTTCTTCGCTCTAATTCCCCCTCCAGGGGAAACTCCAAGGGACGCTCTGGTGCATGCTTGGCCACCTGGTCTACTTTATGCCTATCCTCCTCTACCCCTGATGCTGCAACTCTTACAGAAAGACTCACGGTTGGGGAGCAGGATGATCCTCATTGCCCCATTCTGGCCTCGGCAAATTTGGTTCCCTTACCTGTGGTCTCACCTAGTGAATCCTCCTTCAATTCTGGATCCCAGTTCGGATCTAATCTCCCATCCGTCGGACTTACCGACCCCAAATCTGGACAATCTGAAGCTGACAGCTTGGTTGCTCCAGTTCCACTCCTAGTTAGGACTCCCGGTATCTCTTCACCAGTCAAAGCCATCCTTCTGGCAGCGCATAAGCCCTCCACCAGGAAAGTGTACCGCAGTAAATGGAAACGTTTCTCCATTTGGGCGGAGCATCAAAATCTAGATCCCTTTACGGTTCCTCTTCCATCCATATTAGACTTCCTAACCAAACTTTTTCAGGAAGGCTCTAGTTGCTCAACTGTCAAAGTGCAATTGGCGGATATCTCACATTACCATGTGGGACATGATACAGGGCCTTTGATGTCGGCCAAGTTATGTAAAACCTTTCTCAAGGACACCTTTTTGCTTAGACCCCCTATAAAAGAAGCCGTACCACCGTGGGATCTTTCACTAGTTCTTCAAGCCTTGACTGCTCCACCTTTTGAACCTGCTGCTTCAGTAGATCTCAAATACTTGTCCTGGAAAACAGCATTCCTTGTAGCCATTACTTCTGCGAAAAGAGTTTCGGAGCTTCAAGCTCTTTCTGTGAAGTCTCCTTATTTGATCTTTCACCCGGACAGAGTGTACCTCAGGATCAATCCCTCTTTCCTTCCCAAAATAGCATCAGAAAACAAATATAAATCAATCCATAAATTTACCGGTTTTCTTTCCTAAATATCAGAATAAAGGAGAGTACAAGCTGCACTCATTAGATGTTCATAGGCAGCTACGCTTTTATACTCATAGAACGGCTGGTCATAGACAATCCGACCAGCTGTTCGTTTCCTTTGCCAAATTTAATTTGGGGAAAGCAATATCAAAAGTATCTCTATCACGCTGGATTTCACAATGTATCCTATTAGTGTACCAAGCCTCTGGGAGACCCGCACCTGAAGGAGTTCGCGCACATTCCACTCATTCCATCTCTACTTCTGCGGCCTTCAAGTCTAGAGTCCCATTGGATGATATTTGCTCGGCAGCCACTTGGGCCTCATCTCATACCTTTATTAACCACTACAAACTGGACGTGATTTCTAGAGGGAGAGCATCCTTTGGCTCTGCGGTGCTTTGCAATATCCTTCCATGATGGCCACCCAAGGTTCAGGTAGCTGGGGACTCTGTCCCACAGGTTGCTGACAAATGAAGTCCCTACTTCAGATTTAGAAGTTATGTACTCACCATAACGTTCCATCTGAGTAGGTAGCTTCATTTGTCTGCAACCATCCCCCCCCCTCCTTCCCCCTGGCCTTCTTCGGATCTATGTTAGTTGGATACCCTTTTTGGGTACATATTGAGGGGCAAACTCGATCTGAGGTCATGGAGGGTTGGCAGGGGATTATGGGTGAGGGGAGGAGCTAGGAGCTCGGATCCATTAGCTTGAAACAAGTTGCCGGCTCGGATCCGATATCGGATCCAAGACCCACAGGTTGCAGACAAATGAAGCTACCTACTCAGATGGAACGTTATGGTGAGTACATAACTTCTAATTTCTTACGCTCTTAACATGAGACATAGCAGTTACAATGTCCTCTGCACCAGGCATATTGTAACAACAACTGTTGAAGCAGAACACCTTGTCGACACACTTGTTTCTGGCAGAGGCAATAATAAAGTTCAAGAACTACACATAAATGTATAGAGTGAGGACAGATTGGATAAGGCCTATGGTAGCTGTTTTATCAAGTTTTTTAATTATACTGACTTTCTGGACTGAGACGTTTTGTATGTGTTACTGTTTCAGCTATCCAGATGTTTCATGTGGATTTCAGGATAACTAGAATCGTCATCCCTGCCCTTTCAAGTACTAATTCCATTGGATGTTCAATAACAAAATGTCAAGCTGACTAAAATTAAACCTCAGTACTTGAAAGTTTTAATTCCCATCGCTAAAACAAACATAAATTAGGCTCAACTGTGGAATGCCAAAACGCAGTGCATTATGGTAAGTCACTCACACTGGATGTGGTCATTTTATATCTTCTTCTATACCCACAATTTTTTCCTTCTAAGTACTACAAAAGTTTGTTTTTTGCATTCCACTTCCAAGTTGTTTTTATGTTTTTCCATATAATCACATAAGAAATAAAAATGTTAAGTTTTTTGTTGAAGATTGTCAATGGCTTGGTGTCAAAATGCAAGCAGACTTTAATTAAAAAAATACTATGTTGTCCTATGACGGCATGTAAGCAAACAACTAAGAATGCAACATAGGAATGGCCACAGTGTCTAAAATATGACTTACCCTTTTACGAATACCAACTGATATTTTCATTAGTCACTACTACTTTTCTCTGCCACTGATTTAAGGTGAGCTGCATTCCTCACCAGCTGTACCACAAGTGGTCCTATGTGTCAGGAGGAACATGGCACTGACTTTCTAAGGCTCATTTCTGGGTTTGTACCGGCAGAGTACAGCTTCTGCCATCCATGTCATGCAGCTTTGCTACCTGCAGCTGCTTCTTCATGCTCAGTGCTGTTCAGCTCCTCTCTGTCACTGAAGAGTAGTTGTTGTCTCTTCCTTAAATAAGTTGTCTTTCTGCTCCCCATAGAAATAATTATGGTGGGCCTTTTAGAGAGCACTCAGCAGAAAACTTGTGAATAATATCAAGCAGTGTATCTTTTAGGTTGATAGGTTGATAGATTAGTACTAAGCTAACTGCCCTTGCGAGCCATTTTAAGCCTAGCCAATTATCCCTTGTGAGACTCAAACCCTGCACCTTGTGTTTGTAAGGCACATACCTTAACCATTAGGCCACCCTCCCAACCCAAGTCAAGTCCTACCACCTCAAATTGTAATATTGTACTTTCCTTTGGAGTATGGCAGCAGGAGGGTGAGTTGATCCTGCCTGGATCCAATATTTACATACCTCACCTGTTGCAGGGGCTAGCTGAAATACTGCCCAGCTAGTCACTTACCGTCAGTCAGATTATTAGCCATTGACTGTACTGCCAAGCTGACCATCATGCTGCTTGCTTGTATCGCCTTGTACTGCTGTCCGTAGTCTGTCCTCTTCCACATATGTAGTAGCATGTCAGTGGTGGCAAACATGGAACTCTGAGAATGATAACATTAAGAGAAAATCAACGTCAGTCAGCTGCTTTTGCTTTATATCAAATATAGGAGTATTTTTTTATTTTTAATTAAAAGGACAGGTGAAACATTTCATGGTGACTTTATTTGCCCCAAGATCCCAAGTTTGTGCAAACTCCTACATATCACCAGTGATCTATGCATTACTGAGTGAAATGAGATACTCCACACTTGTGGATTCCTTCTCCGAAATCTTTAACTTTGAATCTAGGTATTTATATGCTTAACACTTCATGCTTGATGAGTGTAGCATCCATTTAAAACTTTGTTTTGTTTCCATCTTGCCTGCTGCTTAAGAAGGATAAGTAGTAAGAGGTATTACGCAGATCTAACATATTAATTGTTTCCAACTATTTTCAGGGTGGCACTTTAGGTTGTCACTTCACATGGCACCCGGAGATCAGTGGACATGCCACTCCTTACGGTAACAGTCACTGAATCTGCTGATCAATAAAATAAGGAATAAAATATTTCAGTAAAGGATTGTTCAATGCCCCCTGCCAATCAGCATGGCAAGAAAGTAATATTAATTTAAACTGATAGCATCTAGAACTTTCAACTTGCAGGTGCCATGGAGACTGATTTCATTTCAGAGGTTCATCCCATACAGGACCTTTAGGTTGTGCATCACTCTTGTTACATAATTTTTACAAATAAGTTCTACTCCTTTTTTTGAGACATTCCACAAACTGCACTGATTACAGTGGCACAAACTGAACTTTATGATCCGTATGTTGTTTCTTCATCCTTTAACCCCATCTTTTATTTACATTTACAATGTCTTACTGTATGAATAACAGCGCTGTAGTGTATTAATGCTGTGGGCATAAAAACTGCATCATAATATTAAGAGGTGCAGACACCCAATATGAGATTATGTTTTAGATAAGTGAGACAGATCTATGTGCTGCTTAATGTTTACTGATTATGTTTGTATTGCATTTGTATTACAGCACCTGTTATCTAATGTATTATTTATGAATGAATCTTTTTGACCTTGGGTTCCACAAGGACACCCCCTCTCAATTGTCTCTCTTTGGAAATACCTGGGGATAACTCTTGACCCATTTCTAGCTTTCATTGCACATGTCAAAGGACAACAGAAAAAAATGCTTCCCAACTTAGGGTAGCCTACAAAATTTCAAATCTTCTAACAAAGGGTTTCAAGCAAGCTGTAGCCATAAATGCACTGCACCCTAGGTTAGAATATGCCCTTTCAGTCATTTTTCTCTCAACAATGCAAAACCTTTATATCCTACAAAACATAAATAATAAAATGCTCAGATTTATCCATCTCAGCCCTTGGGTACTTGTCTAACTACTGTTAAGTCCAACTAGGTCACTGTTTAACCCAGGGCATCTTTAGTCCTTAGCACCCTCACATTCAAACTGACTAATGACAACATCTGTCCACCCTCTAAAAAGCCTGCTACACTTTCAAAATAACTTACGCATCCTTTGAAACTCTGATGACAAGCTGCTGGTTTAACCTCTTATACATTATCCATAGCTGAAAAATCAATTTTGCAAACTTGCAATCACAATACCATTCTTCAAGATGTCAGTCTCACTGACTCACCAAAACATTAGAAAATGACTCAAAACAAAGTTTGCTTTCTACCTGCTTTGATATGTGTTCACCTCATCACTTCATTACCCTTCACATCTAACTTTTCAGCTGCCAGCCCTCACAACTGTCCATATATATATATATATATATATATATATATATATATATATATATATATATATATATATATATATATATATATATATATACATACATGCATGTATGGGTCTACTTCTAAATTTCAAACTTTCAAAATGTCGACTTTCTTATGGTCAAAGTTTTGAAAATTCAAACTGTTTAAATGGAGATCCCCGTACAGCTCAGAATGGTATATTTACTGTTTTCCTCACTGTAGTGCGATCTCAGAGTTGATATATTTAATTAGCAGGGGGTGTGGGGGGGCCACAGGGAAGTTTGGAAATAGATTTTTTAGCTATGGATAACGTGTAAGAGGGGAGGGCTTGCCCCCCTACAAAAATGTAAAAAAAAAGATTTTTTTTATTTAAATTTTGAAGTTTCAAAACTTCAATTTTATGGTCTTGACCATAAGAAAGTAGACCAATATATATATATATATATATATATATATATATATATATATATATATATGTATATACACTGTGTAGCCTTTTATGTAGCCTTTTTAGTTGATCTGGTAGAGTAGTTTTCAGGAACTTTGTAGCACCAGATAGACTGTATGCTTTTGTGGCATGCTAACTACGCCATCAACTAATAGTGTTTAAGTGTTGCTTTGGACCTTTTACGACTACTATAGTCACTACATAGAGCTATAGACTCTGTTTTTGGACAATTTGATTTATAAGAACTAACCTCTTGTCGAATACTAAAACTATAAACCGCTCTTGTTACATAATATATTTATATATTAGACTGGAATCATGGCGTTCTTTGTACGCTAACAACGCTAATGACTACAAGCATTCTAACGTTGTTTCAGACCTATAAAGACAGCTAAGTTTGCTGTATAGAGTTTATGTTTCTGCTTTTCACCATGGATTTGAAGAGCTATTGTTTGCCACTGTATAGTTATATAGAGCAGTATTTCCTGTTGCATGCTATTACTATACATACGACAGAAATCACAGCGTCCTCTGCCTAAGCACCTTATACTGACTAGCCTAATTAACAATGATGTGTGAAAATAAGGAGGACTAATTAGAAGCCTACCTTTCTAAAACAAAAATATATATCTATCTATACAAATAACAAATGCAAACATGATAGAGAGTTATAAGACGAGTTGAACCTTATTGTTTCAGAGATATGCTGTTTTAACAAGTGTCTTGCTGAATGTAATCTTGACTGAGTCATAGAAGAGTTTAACCTTTATTGTTCCTGAACTATATTGCTTTTATAAAAGTGTCTTGCTTGAATATTATCGCTGATAGAGACATTGTAATATGTGCAGTCAAGACTGTTTTACTATGCAAGTTAATCTCTGTTCTATGCTCAAGTTACTACTTAATAAGCCTGTGTAACTGTCTATTTTTTATCTCTCTGTGTGTCTTACCACTGTCTCTCTTTTCCCTTTATATTCCCAGCTGCCCAACCTGGTTTCCCAGTATTAAGGAGGGCTTGCCCTGCGTGCTGAAAACAACTATTCTCCTCAACACACTGCGGTTTCCCCTAACTAAGGAACTGAACCTTTCCTCCCCTCTGCTACAGTCCCCAAGGGAATTTAATTATAAGTAAAGTACGTACTTTAAACCAAAGTCTTAAGACAATTAGTGTGAGATATCCTAGGTTGTAAGTTTACTTTCACCAGCCAGGACAGCCAGCAGCCTTTACTATCTGCTCCCATACCTGTCACCCCTTCCCCCTTCTTAGACTAAAAGTATTTTTACTGTTCTTCCTCTTCAATCCTCTCTAGCATACTTGCTGCCCTGCACTCTCAGAATATATTGCCTCTGCTATACAGCTTTTGTCCACTAGAGGGCAATAGTTTCCTTTAGACCACCATTCTGATTCCAATTTTAAGTAACTTACAGGCTCTTGGATTCTAATATTCTGGAAGAGCTAATACTCCCACTCTATTCTTTCTTTCTTCTAATATTCTTCACTGCCAACCCTCTCTGCATATTCTATTATCAAGGCATTGTGTCACCTTACCCTCTGCTGCTTTACTTACCTTTGCTTACTGCTCCTCTGATTGTTTTCCTAGGGTGAACTCCTCTGTGGCTCATCCCGCTCCATTCACCCTGCGGGCTCACTCTGCTCCCCTACCCTGCCCCCAAATTCCACCCGCCCCCAGTGGTCCTAAACTTATACTCTAACTGCCACACCCCTATGCATTAGGCCCAACTTCTAACTCCTCCCCTTAAAGTGATATTACCTCTATTATATTCTCACTTTACCCCTATCTCCTCCCCCTTAAAGAACCATCACTCATTTACCTTTAGCCATTACCCTACCACTCTATCCACAAATATCCCTACATTTAACCACCTTAACCTAAACAAATGGCTCAAGGATCCTGTAAACCCTTACCTTTATTACTACTCCTAATTATACTTATCATTCCCTATCTACTTACTCTCTACGAACACCATAGATTCCTAGGACTGCATACCCACATCACACACACCTCTGTCCTTACCCCCAGCTCCACTCATAGTGTTAGCAACCTCCCCAGCTCAGCTAAGTACTCAGCAGCCATATTTCATAGACTCCATCACATCTCTCAATGTAACCCACTAGCTAGAAAAAAATAAGAACCTAATTTTTAAACTTCTACAACTCATCCTAAAAGTTCAGGTCCACCCCCTGTTAGATGGTGATATACACCCTAACCCAGGTCCTACCATTATCACAGATACACAGCCTGATACACCAACAAATTCAATCACACAGACGCTTACCAAGCCCCCCAACTCTCTCCTGATAGCTCATCTTAATATTCGTAGCATCAATAACAAAATAGCTCACCTGCATGCCCTTATTGATGTTTATTCCTTTGACATCCTCTGTCTGTCTGAAACATGGCTTAATCCATCAATACAAGACAGTGCAGTTCTACCCCCTGGCTATAATATCATAAGACGTGACCGTAACACTAAAAAAGGAGGAGGCGTAGCCATACTTTATAAGAATGGATTACAATTTACCTTGTTAGACTCCAAACCTCCACTTTGCAACAATGCAGAAATTATTCTAACTAAGATTCAGCTTAACAAAAGCAAAGCCATATATCTATCATGTGTCTATCTTCCCCCAGGCAATAACATCAACACATTAGAGGCTATCCTCAGCTGGCTCTCAAGTAACTACCCCCAAGAAACCATTATACTTGGAGATTTTAACATTAACTGGAACTCCTGTATATCTGAGCAGCCTTCTATCATATCAACTTATATGGTTTTACCCAAACTATAACATCCCCAACCCGCACCAATAAAACTAACAACAAAACTAGTACCCTTGACTGGATACTCACTAATACCCCCCAACTAAACTATAAAACAGGCACCCTCCCTGAGGACATAAGTGATCACTTGCTTACCTATTTAATCAGAACAAAAACTGTCATCCTAAACTCTACCATCTGTAGAACTATTCGCACTACCAAAAATTTTAACCCTGCTCACTTTCAAGCTGAACTAGTCACCTGTGACTGGTCACCCCTGAAATACCTCCCAATAGATAATGTCATGAAATACTTTAACTCTAAATTTCTAATCATTTTAGACAGCCATGCCCCATTACGCAAAGTTAGAATTAGAACCAAACCGGCACCATGGCTCACCAAAACGACCAAACAAAAAATCCTCCAAAGAAATAAACAATGGGCCAAATGGCGCTCAACAAAAAGCCCCTCAGACCACCTGCAATTCAGACAGCTAAGAAATGAAACAAAAAAAGCCATATTAGCTGATAAAAGAAACTACTACTACCAGCTACAACAAACCAACCAAAATAATCCCCAAAAATTCTGGCGAGGTATCAATAACCTCCTACACCCTGGATGCTCAAGTACTCCCTCTCCCTCTGGCTCTGATCACAACAATCCCATCCAAATAGCTGACTCATTTAATACTTTTTACACTGAAACCATACAATCCCTAGCCAACCAGCTATCCCCTAGCATCCCAGGCTCTGCCACAACCTTTACCAATAATTCTCATCAATTTCATTTTCAGCCAGTGCCCACTTCACTTATCTGTAACCTCATACAGAAACTTAAACCCACTACTCTCTCTGCTGATAAATTACCTGCAGAATACCTGCAAAAAGCTCCTAAAGTCATAGCCTACCCCATATCCATCCTCATTAACAGAACTATTTCTGAAGGATCTATTCCCCTAATCTGGAAAGTCTCTCACATAATTCCCCTGCATAAGGGTAACTCCAAAGAGTTGTCCAATTATAGGCCCATAGCTATTCTATCTCCTTTGGCAAAAATAATGGAGAAATGTATACACATACAACTATTAACCTACCTACTCGATCACAATTTATTAGCACCCTGTCAACATGGCTTTAGACCATTTCATAGCACCACCTCTGCTCTCTTATCCTTCACTAACCATATTAACAGTAATCGTAATATTGATACTCTATCCTCAGCCGTTTTATTGATCTGTCCAAAGCATTTGACATGGTGTATCACCACCTCCTTATAGACACACTCAAAACCTGTCATTGGACAACCATACTATACAGTGGTTCCAATCATACCTACATAACAGGCAACAGGCTGTACTATGGGAAAATACTTTATCTTCCCACGTCCCAGTCACTCTAGGGGTCCCGCAAGGATCTATATTAGGCCCATTACTCTTCTCCATATTTACAAATGACCTTCATTCTGTAATTCCTCAAGCTGACTGTATCCAATACGCTGACGACTCCACACTCATATGCGCTGCTGCTTCTCAACCAGAACTTCAGTCACTAACCCAAATGACCTTTAGTACAGTTGAAAACTGGCTCCTACAAAGACGTCTTATCCTTAACCCCAAAAAAACAAAAATGCTACTATTTACCCCCACCCACAGAACCTCCCCACTTAACTTTACTATTACTTCAAATGATGGAACTATAATATCTCCTGAACCAACCACCAAACTACTCGGGGTACTAATAGATAACAACTTGTCCTTTGAACCTCACATTAATAACACCATAAAAATAGTAAACAAGAAACTAGGTTCCATCTATAGAATAAAACCCTTTCTTACACCTCCAGCCAGGGTTACTATTGCTCATACCCACATCATCTCTACCTTGCTCTATGCCTCCCTTATCTATACCAAAATATGTAGAAGTAATCTGAGTAAACTTACATCCTCCTACAACAATATTGCCAGATTTGCAGCTGGGTCCTCCTATAGAACTCATCACTGTATCAATCTGAATCAGTTAGGATGGTTAGAGCTGCCAAATTTAATACTTTTCAATCAATTAATAGTAGCCCATAAGATCCTGTATTTACCTCAAAATACACCCATACTTACATCCCTAGTCATCCCCTATAACAACCTCAAGACCTTAAGCTCAGCAATAACCTACTTGTACAAATATCAAAATCCAACAACTTAGCTGGTGACACCTTGTTCTCCAATACAGTAGGTAAAGCCTGGAACATCCTCCCAAGCCAGCTAACCTCAATATCCTCTGTCAGCTTATTTAAAAGCAAGCTTAAACCCTACCTCAAATCACACTGGCTATGCCCCTGTGTTAACCCAGACTAAGTACCTAACTATTAACTAGACTCCCACAATTCCTAGCCTCCCATGATCATGATCTTGTGTTGTCTCACTAATTTTTAGTAAGCTTAACCTTCCTTAGGATTTTTTCTCATGTAAATAAGTATATACTGTGGAATGATCAAACACCTTCATATAGTATCACAACCTATGTGTTAAATAACACTAGAAATCCATCCTTGTTTGCTGTTCTTCTATACTGTATTGATCTCTAGTGTTTTTCTTTCTTAGGTTTTTGTGAGACCTTAGTATCTCATCATAAATTACTAGGTGTATCTAATTTTGTTATATATTATAAAGATTTGTACTACACCATTTCTAATACAAATGTATTAGTCTTATTCATCTATTCTTAGATAAATTTTTCCTTTTTCCTACTGAAATATAAAATATATAATCTTAGGCTTGTACTATAATTGTTAAAACTTCTTATGTACCAAATTATACTGTTATTGTCTTTGTCTTGACCTTTTATGTTGTTGTAATTTGCGGAGTTTTTCTCCCCGGGCCTCCACTGAAAATGGACATATATCCAGCTGGACTAGCCCGGTCAACAAATGTAAAATAAAAAAAAATATATATATATATGTAGATAGATAGATAGATATAAATAAATCACCTTCAGCTAAACAAATCTATTACTTTGTACCTTTCTTCTTCCACCTTCCCCACTACAAAATCATCTTTAATTATAAGCAGATACCATTTTATTATTTCATGCTGCCTTCCTTAGATTCATAACTCTCCCACTATCTGTTGGATTCCCCCACTTTCCTCCACTGTGACTACTGTCACTTCCCTTGTATGTTATTCCACTACAACGTTTCTATGGCCACAGCTATGTTTATCTAAGTTTTATCTTGTTTTTATTTTTATATATTATTGTTCTATTGTTGTTCTTTTTCTCCTGTTAACTTATGCATGATTTGCATATTTGGTTCTCATGATAGTCTGTATTTGGCACATTGTTTAAGTTAGTGATTGCTTCTTGGCCTGAGTTGTGACAGAAAAAGGTCCTTGGATCAATGTGTTTACACAGATAACAAATGTAAAAAGAAAAATATAAAAAGCTCTGCCCATTCAGAGTAGCCCAGTATTTAGGTAAAATAAATAAAGAGATGTATCTGTATGAACAATTTTCTCCTCTACATGTACTTCAACTTATTTTTGGTAATGCTGTATTAACCAAATGGAATGTCATTCCTTCAAGGAAGAGTATTTGATAAGTTATCTTAATGCTATATGAAATACTTACATATATAGTCATGGTAAGCATAGTCTATTTAATCATGAGACATTTCACAACAGCCTCTTAATCCAGTTTCTTTTGAGGTTTGTCCCAGTCATTAAGTCCACAAACTTGTCACTTTTTATCCAGTGCTATCACTGATAATTGAGAAGAGTTCCCTATGTAACATCCCTCCTCTGGGCCAGTAATCAAGGAACCTCACCCTCACCACTGACTCTGGTGGGGAACACTCATCTACAAAAAAATGTATACACACAGTATTTTCAGATGCAGCTCTCTGCACCAAGCACAAATTCCCCTAAGAGCACAAAGGGAGCACAATCCAGTCCTGGGGCTGGACTTCCTCTCCAGGGTCCAAATAAGACTCCACCTTTCTCTCTGCAGAAATCAGTGCTGTGTGTCCCTGTTCCAAGTAGCTCACACACACACACACACACACACACACACACACACACACACACACACACACACACACACACACACACACACACCTGGGAGAGGCTGGTACAGATTTACCCACTATGCAACCTCCACCCAGATTATAAGGTAGATTCACTGCCACCAGCCAGCTACTTTAAGGCTCTTACCAGGGTATCCAATTACTCTCAGTAAAATTAATACCTATTGTTAGAAAAATGTGTATTTGAATACATGAGAAATGCTAGTTTAAAAGCAAAGTAGTATATAATGCATTTTATTCTATTAATCATATAGTAGTAAAATTAATTCATGTCTAAATGTGAAGTAGTTTTGAAACTGCAGTGTGGCTTGAAGCAAAAGCTGATCTCTGACCCTGACAGAATGCTAACTTAGCAAGTTTTAATGTTTATGCTTTTCATAAGTGATTATCTGCTGGGTCAGGAAATTAAATGTGTGAAATAATGAAATCTTCTGCTCTTTCCTGTTGGAATGATCTGGCCTTGCATATGTGTTACTTAGATAGCACGCAGCTGTGTGAGGAAGTGTAATAGAGAACAAAGACATGCATTAAAAGACTGAAGCTGCTATTGTATTCGAACTGATATGAAACCATGAACAAGTAACTTTACAGAAAGACATTATGACTGACCAGCTGGATAGCAAGGCCGTATTGTATCTAAAGGAAAAGTTTTTTAAATATGCAGCATCAACAGATTAAATGAATAGAAGCTTGTAAGCTAAAGTGATGTAGATGCCCTGTGACATATCACGTCAGTAAGGTGGGCATAGCTTGAATGTTAAACCTATATAAAATTGTGTGCTTCCTGTTTCATGTCAGACAAAATTCTGTACTTGTATGGTTTTTTGCCTCCTGGTGTACACTAATAAACTTTTGAATCTGAACCTCCTGTGTATTGAATTCTTAATTTTATTTAACAGTTTGGTCCTTCGCAAGATGGAATCCCCTTGGTAATCTGCAGATCAGAGCATATCGGTGGTCGAATATTGCGCAGGAGAAGTTACCGAAATGGTTCTTCTTGAGTGAAAAGACCTCCGACTGAATTGTCGTGTGTAAAGAGGCTGGCCACTTTCTGATCTGTGGCCGAAAAGCGGAACTTGAACGATTTTCAATACCGGAGGCTCAGGTAGGAAGAATTTGCCTTTTTTCTGTTTTAGATCAGGGACTAGGTTACAGTATATTGTTGTCAAGATTTGTTTTGCAGATCAGGGACAAAGGGAAGTACTGTATATTTGGTCATAGATCAGGGTAACAGAATAAGGTAGGCAGTTATTCTAGATAAATTGTGAACAGGAACTAAGAACTTGATATCACGTGATAAAAAAGGGTTACGTAACATTTTCTTTGACATGGGTAATCAGTGCACTAAAACCTCGCGAGATCCTGCCCTAACCGAAGACGCAAAGTACATGCAATTACAGCGTTCTGATAAAGTTAGGTATTATACAAAATGGGTTAGCAAATATGAATTTGATGGTAAACTAGATAAACCTTCACTAGTTAAACTCCTTAAACAGCTTAAATCTGATGCAGGAGGTCAGGCAAAAAAGCAACGCCAACTAGGCATACTTCAAGCACACAGGTGGATTGAGGAAGCAAATCGTAGAGAACAGAAGCTTAAAAATTCAAAAACATTATTTTTAGACAAAGAGGATAATAACTTGGTAATAGTGACAGCTCCTCCTCCTCCTCCTCCCTTACCCCCTCCCTTACCCTTTTCAGGATATGAAGCGAGTGAACAGGCTGGTCCGCCTCCGCGTTATCCTGAAGTTTCAGCAAAACCACAACTATTTGTTAGAGATCCTATTGAGACTAGGTCCCGAACACGTAAAACACATAGGGACACAGAATCATACCAAATGGAGAAAAATTTACAGGATGAGAGTGAGGAAGAAATATGCCCACTTATAGAAGTTCCAAATCCTCAGGCAAGACAGGAAGGGCAGGACCCAACACTCTTAGTATATAGACCATGGACACCGGAGGACATCCGGAAGGCTACTGAGGGAATCCCCCATCCGAAAGTTAATTTTATGAAATTTTTAGATTTACACGGCATGAGGTTAAGTTACCACTTGAATGGGGAAGAAGTAGAAAAAGTAGTAAGACAAATTATAGGTCTGGATTGGCACATGATTTGTGGCGCCTGGAATCCTCATAATGCAGAGCTTAGACCACTCCCACATAGTGATGCAGAGTTAGACAACAGAGTAAAAGGTCTGACAGACCAAATCTCTGAGAAATGGAAACCCAGAGCAGACTGGACTTGCATTAATCAATGCATACAACAGGAAAATGAGACAATAGATGGATATGCTAGATTATTAGAATGTTTTAATAATCATAGCGGTATGTCGGTTCCTGAGAACCAAACGAATGATTCCCCGTATGAACAACAATTAAAAAACGCATTTTTGAAAGGTTGCATTGCACCTATTAGTAGCTTCATTACGAAGCATGTGATAGATCATCGAACAGGGAGGCTACAAGCCTTACTCGAATATGCTAGACATGCTGAGAGACATTTTAATAGTAAAAAGAAAAAGAAGGCGCAAGTCTTCACTGCTGAAGACGGAGCTGAGGTATTTGTATTACAGTCAGGTAAAAAGGGCAAGAAAAATACCCAGGGAAACAAACAGTCTGACAAGCGATCAGAAGATTTTGAAGAATGGAAAAAGAAAGGTGAATGCTTCAAGTGCGGGAAAAAAGGACATCTAGCAAGGGATTGTAGGCAAAACAAAAAGGTAATCACAGAAGATAAGGGAGATGAGGACTGACTATATGATAGTGAGGATACATCAAGTGAAAGTCAGAAATCATCAGGAAAAGTTAATAAACAGAAAACACATGTAAATGTGATAGAAGGAGTAGAGGAAGTGCAAGTAGATATGGAGGATGAAGAAAGTGAAATTTTGGACTTAGCATTATTGAGCTTAGAGCTCTACTTGGCAGATACTGAAACCGAAGTTACACTTCTGGTGGAGGGAAGGAAGTCAAATTCCTGTGTGACTCAGGAGCGTCACGGCCTTTGCTACACCCCTCCAAGTTACCAGAACAATCCGAATCATCTGATTATATACTAGTAAAAGCCAAAATGGACAGCTATACAGGGAACCACTTTCCCATGATATAGCAATAACTGACCCTGTTTCAGGTATGACCCAGAGAAGTAAAATAGTTGTTTCTGCAAAGTGTCCAGTAAACCTATTGGACAGGGACCTTATGCAGATATTTGGCATAGCAGTAGTTCCAACTGTACAAGGTATGGAGGCACAGAGACAAATGGATACCTTTGTAGTGCGACCGGAGGGTGAAACTTTTTACTGGTACAGCCAGGACCTAGTCACGACTGGTCCAGGGACAGTAACCGAGGAGCTGATGAACGTAGCCATCAGTAAAGCCCCCTCCCTTGACACTGATCGACAGCATTTGTTACACTGTACTCTATACTACTGTACTACACCAAGACCTGATAGAGAGTATGAGCAAGAATTGTTTAAAAATCGTGCAACTAGATTGGTTTTGCGTACTTTGTACTGGGATGCTGAGGGGAACAGCGTAGTTAGCTGTTCATTACCTCAAGAATTCCTTGCATTGTATAGATCAAATCGGTTGCCACATGTCAGCTTGACAAAGAACAAAGGTGTTAAATGGGCAGATTTAGGAGAAAAAGTAACAAGATGGGAGAAACAGACTGATTTAGAACTGTCAGAACAAGGGATACAAAAACAAAAACTGAATTGGTTGACAGAGACACATCCAGCTGTACACTTGCAATTTAGTGAAGACAGCTGATTAGCATTTTTATTAGAAGAAGAAGAAAAGGCCTTATGTGAAATTCCAACAACTCTCTGGTCAAAAGGCAAGTCAGATGTAGGACTTATTCGAACAGCAGGACCAGTTACAATTACCCCAAAGTCAGCTTTTAGACCACAGAAAAGACAATACCCTTTGAGAAAGGATGCAGAAATAGGAATTAAGCCTATAATAGCAGCATTACTCAAAGAAGGAGTACTGGTAGAATCTCCTGATTCACCATGTAATACACCCCTATTTCCTGTTAAAAAAGCAAACGGGGAATGGCGGATGGTACAAGATTTACAAGCTGTAAACAATGCAGTAATACCTAGGGCACCTATGGTGCCAGACCCACATACCTTGTTAAACGATTTAGAACCACAACAGAAGTGTTTCTCTGTGGTAGATATTAGCAATGCTTTCTTTTCAATACCTATACATCCTGATAGTCAATATTGGTTTGCATTTACATTTCAGGGTAGAAGGTATACGTATACTCGACTACCACAGGGATATTGTGAGAGCCCAACAATATTTGCACAAGAAATGGCTAGCAACCTGGCAGGATTTACCCCACCGGGAGGTAGTCAAATTCTACTTTACGTAGATGACATCTTGCTAGCAGCACCCACCCAGCAACAGTGCAGGGAGGATACTGTAGCATTATTTAAATTTTTAGCAACACAAGGACACAAAGTAAACAAAAGTAAGTTACAACTTTGGAGAAAACAAGTTAGATACCTAGGATATGTAATATCCAATGAAGGTAGAATACTAGATGAGGAAAGAAAAACAGCGATTTTGCAAGCACCCAAACCAACAACCAAGAAAGAAATGATGTCTTTCTTAGGTACAACTAATTTTTGTCAGAGCTGGATACCAAATTATGCTTTGGAATATGCTCCACTGACTGACTTGATATATAAGACACCAATGGCAGCACAAGACATTTTACAATGGACAACTGAAGCAGAAACGGCTTTCTGCAGGTTGAAGCAGTTAATAGCTTCTTCATTAATTTTAGGACTTCCAAATTATCACAAACGGTTCATTCAGACCGTAGATTGTAAGCAAGGGTATATGACGTCAGTATTGACGCAACAACATGGGGACAAGCAATGCCCATAGCCTACTCTTCATCACAGTTAGACCCAGTGGCGCTATCTTTGCCTCACTGTGTACAAGCAGTAGTTGCAGCCGCAATGGCAGTACAGGCTTCGGCCTCAGTGGTGTTATTCCACCCTCTCACATTGAGAGTGCCTCATGCAGTTGCAATAATTTTACTGCAAGAGAAAGTGGCATACCTTTCTCCTGCTAGACATCTTTCATTTATGACTATACTGCTGAGCCAACCTCATATGACAATTGAACGATGTATGACATTGAATCCATCAACATTACTTCCAACTCCTGCGGAGGGCACACCACACAGCTGCCTGCAGGAAATTGAACAGTTAGCTTTACCTAGACAAGATCTTACAGATATGCCCTTGGATAATGCCGAGGTGACATATTACGTGGACGGCTCATGCAGAAGGGGTCCTACAGGGAAGAATCTGGTGGGGTATGCAGTAGTTACAGACACTGAAATTTTAGAAGATCAATCCTTACCACATAACTTATCTGCACAAGCAGCGGAATTGATAGCTTTGACAAGGGCATGTACTTTAGCAAAAAATAAAAGTGTGAACATATATACTGATAGTCAGTATGCTTTTTCTACAGTACATGTATTTGCACAACAATGGAAAAATAGAGGAATGATAACATCTAGTGGAAAACCTATTAATCATGCGCAATTTATTTTGGAGTTATTAGAATCTATTCAGTTACCTACCAAAGTAGCTATTTGTAAATGTGTAGCTCATACAAAACAGCAGGATAAGATTTTGAAAGGCAATGCACGAGCTGATGCAGCTGCAAAGCAAGCAGCCTCAGACTCAGAAACTTTACTTTTAAATGAGGAATTACAACCCTCTGAGATTTTAGATTTAGACATGTTAAAAACAATGCAGACGCTTACTACAAGAGCAGAAAAACAAAAATGGGTAAAACGAGGTGCAATTCTTGAGAATGGACTGTACATTTCCAAAGAAAGAAAACCGATATTGCCGTCTAATTTATTTAGATATGCAGCTTTGTTGAGCCATGGGCAGTGCCATATCTCAACAGGGGGGATGGTACAGTTAGTAAATCGAATATTACAAACATATGGATACACAAATTACACAAAAAAATTTTGTGTAGCTTGTCATACTTGTAACAAGCATCACGCACAAGGGGCATTTAAAACCAAGCAAGGAAGTTTCCCTATACCACCAAACCCATTCCATACTATTTGTATGGATTTCATAGAATTGAATAAATGTGAAGGGAAAAAGTTTTGTTTAGTTATTGTAGACATGTTTTCTAAATGGGTAGAAACTTTCCAACTAAAAACCCGGATGCAGCAACAGTGGCGAAAGCCCTGATAAAAGAAGTAATCCCGAGATTTGGCATTCCGGAGAGGATTTATAGTGACAATGGCACACATTTTGTGAATCAAACGATTCACCAGCTTGGGAGATTTTTTGGTATCTCCTTGAAGAACCATTATGCTTACCACCCACAGTCAGCAGGACTGGTGGAAAGGTACAATGGCACCCTAAAGAATAAACTTAGGAAGCTAGTAGAGGAGACCCAAAAGAATTGGATATACTGTCTGCCTTTAGCACTGCTGAGTATGAGAATGGTTCCAAATGTAAAGGGTTTGACTCCCTTTGAAATGGTTTTTGGGAGAGCATATTATGTGCCTCAGTGGAAAGCTCTCATGCCTGCAGAGCAAGAGGCTGACAGTTCATTAGCTAGTTATATGAGGAAACTGTTAACAAATAAATCTGTTTTGCAGTTTAACTCTTTTTCAGATAAGGAACAGACCAGACCGGTGGAAGCAGTCTTGGCTCCTGGAACATACGTCTGGCTGAAAGTGACGAAAAGGAAGAATTGGGCGAGTCCAAAGTGGGAGGGACCATACCAGGTTCTGTTGGCAACGCCTACTGCAGTTAGAGTGGCTGAGAGGACGTCCTGGGTTCATTTGACGCATTGTAAACCGGTAAAGAACTTTCAACTTGATAAAAACTTTGTGACTGATACACAACCAGACCGAGATGGCCAAAAACAAAGCGAATAGAAGTTTAGATCAACCCCAGAGATGTTGCATAATCATTTTGTTGAGTGTACATTTATTAACTGTAATTGTGACAATTTTCCTCTTGCTGTGGTTTATCCTACACACAACCACACAAGTGAAAGTGGGAAGGCGTGATAAAACGTCTATAGACTGGCATCCAAACTTTAACACATACCTAGCCATGAAACGTGTGTATGCAGAGACTATGAACATTTCAAATTGCTGGGTTTGTACAGCTATACCAACAGCATATGGAGTACTGATAATGTCCGCTGTCCCTTTGGGGATAAATGAGACTTGGGAGAATTTACTTTTCGACACAGGAACTGTGAGATCACAGGACAAAATAGCTTTATTTTTACCTGTCACACAAAAAGGAGTTGTATGTTTCTACAAAAATGACACTCTCCAGGTGGGCTGGAGCAATTGTAATATAACCATATCTTACCGATGTTATTTTAAGAATAGTAATGGCAATACTTTTTGCAATACTAATTATGACTCATATTTAAACTAATTGAAAACAACTATGAGTGACATTCAAAAAAATCCAGTTTTGTTTAAACAATTGTCAGTTATAGATCAGAAAATGTTTCATGCAGGGCTGATGCGTATTAGTACTAAAGTAGAAAACTGTTATTTTATTTGTGGGAAAAAGGCATATAAATGGTTACCTGAGAATTGGTCCGGCAGTTGTTTTTTGGGTTACTTGGTTCCGGCAATAAGACATACTGCAGAATTACCTTTGGGTAAGATATGAAACGTAAGAGAAACAGTTCGAAAATCCGAAGGTCCAGTTAAGAAACCTGTGAATCCAGTTGGGAAGATTGAAGCTGGTTGGAAAGACCATAATTCAGTAAAAGATAAAAGTGAATTGACTCATATGGACTTGAGTGACAGTGTTATATCCTGGGCAGGAATATTCCCAGCCTATGGAGCAGTCAAATCGATCTGGGAGCTGAGGAAGTTGTCGAAACTTCTCGAAGTAATGAGTAATGCAACTTTTTCCACCCTAGAATTGGTGACTGATGAACTTAATGCAATGAGAACTGTTGTGCTACAAAATCGGATGGCTCTTGACTTCATCCTAGTGGTGAGAGGTGGTACGTGCGCACTTATCAAAGAAGAATGCTGTGCTTTTATTCCTGACAATCGTCATGAGATAAATAACCACCTAGAGGTAATTCAGCAAGTATCAGCCATGACTGAACCAGGCCCAAACCCACTGACGGACTTTTTCCAGAATCTATTTGGGGGGTGGGGTTCCATCCTAATGAATATTCTAATTGCCATTTGTGTGGGTATACTCCTAATAGGAGCATGTGTTTGCTGTGGAATTCCCTGCATGAAAAGATTAATCAAAGCTTTTTTGATGTATCTGTTACTGAAACTTTCTACCAAGATATTGAAATTGAAAGATTGATTTCAGATGACGCTTTTTCTGAAGTATAGATTAAATGACTCACCTAGCTGAAAATCCTGAGTGAAAAAGGCTAAGAGATGAAATGACACTATGCATACTTCAAAATAGAATAAAAAGTATTAATAGGGGGGAAAATGTTAGAAATATGTGTATTTGAATACATGAGAAATGCTAGTTTAAAAGCAAAGTAGTATATAATGCATTTTATTCTATTAATCATATAGTAGTAAAATTAATTCATGTCTAAATGTGAAGTAGTTTTGAAACTGCAGTGTGGCTTGAAGCAAAAGCTGATCTCTGACCCTGACAGAATGCTAGCTTAGCAAGTTTTAATGTTTATGCTTTTCATAAGTGATTATCTGCTGGGTCAGGAAATTAAATGTGTGAAATAATGAAATCTTCTGCTCTTTCCTGTTGGAATGATCTGGCCTTGTATATGTGTTACTTAGATAGCACGCAGCTGTGTGAGGAAGTGTAATAGAGAACAAAGACATGCATTAAAAGACTGAAGCTGCTATTGTATTCGAACTGATATGAAACCATGAACAAGTAACTTTACAGAAAGACATTATGACTGACCAGCTGGATAGCAAGGCCGTATTGTATCTAAAGGAAAAGTTTTTTTAAATATGCAGCATCAACAGATTAAATGAATAGAAGCTTGTAAGCTAAAGTGATGTAGATGCCCTGTGACATATCATGTCAGTAAGGTGGGCATAGCTTGAATGTTAAACCTATATAAAATTGTGTGCTTCCTGTTTCATGTCAGACAAAATTCTGTACTTGTACGTTTTTTTGCCTCCTGGTGTACACTAGTAAACTTTTGAATCTGAACCTCCTGTGTATTGAATTCTTAATTTTATTTAACACTTATACAAATGGAAGTCTTAACCAATCGATAAGACTTTCAGGAGCATGATGCCACAGTGCTACCAAATAAATGTAATTACTCTCAAAGGTTAAAATATTTTCTAAAAGACCAGCCACAATGAAAGGTCTAAATATATTTAATAATAAATAATAAAATAACATGAGAATACCAAGTGTCTATTTACAATAAACACCAGAGTTTCAATTCACAGGAAATGTATTTATTATTTATTTATTTACATTTGTTAACTGGGTAGTGTCTGACTGGGTCAGAAATCTGTTTTCAGAGGAGACCCAGGGAGAAAAGCTCCACTACAGTACAAATTAAAGTACAAATAAGTAGTTACACGAACATATCTAAAAGTATGTTAAATATGTTACAAGATCACAGAAGAATTACAAGGAATAGCATACTTTTACATAGAATGTAAAATAAGTTAGGTACAAATTTTAAAGATAGTTAAAGTGTACAATATCCAAAAGAAAAAGAGATAATATGCAGGTCATGCAAAAGATGAGCAGAAATAGGTATCTCATGCAAGGGAAAAGTAGTAAATAGAAAGAAGAAAACTAGCCAGGAGCAATACAGGGGCAAATCCATTTAGCATTTAGATAATCTGTCAGTGTAGTATTAAATGTGGACAGGTTTGGATTATGTAACATGTGCTGAGAAAGATTGTTCCAGTCCTTGGCAATTTTATAGGAGTAGAGGGAGTTGCCATGATAGTTGTGAGACAGGGTCACTTTTAGCATTATTTTATTGGATGACCTTAGGACCCTGCAGTTAGTGTTAGGCTGTAACTGGTTTGAAAGAACTGGGCAGTCAGTGGGGTTGTAAATGATTTTATGGGCAATTGAAAGCTGCTTTAGCACTAACAGGTTGGGAAGTTCCAACCAATTGAGTTGTCGGAGAACTGAGCAATGGAGTGTTTTATAGGGTTGATTGGCAGCAAACTTATCAAATTTGTTATAGCAGGATTCTAGTTTACTTAGGTTAGCTTTGGATAGGTTTGTAAAGATATGAGAGCAGTAGAGGAGGGTGGATAACAAGTGAGATCTATCTGTGGTAAGTCTAGCTTGTTGTGTAAGGTAAGGCTTAACCCTGTAGAGAGCACCAAGTTTGGAGTGAAATTTTTTGATTGTAATGCAAATGTGTTTATCAAATTTTAGAGTATTGTAACTCCAAGCAGATTGGTCTGATTGGTGGGTTTGATTATTGTCCCATTGGAGGAGTGTATGGAGTGGGGTGTTGTGCTGAGTTTAGATGATTTGTTAGAGAAAAATATGAGCTTGGTCTTATTTGGATTGAAAATGAGTTGATGATTGGTGAGGTAATTTTCAATATCCAGGAAATATTTTTGCATTTTATTTTGAAGTTCTTGAAGGGAGAGGGCTGAGCAGATTAGAGCAGAATCATACTGGATGATGGTGGCATGTTGGGTGGCAATACTGAGATTATTGGTAAATATGACAAAGAGGAGGGACCCAAGTATGTAGCCTTGGGGTCCCCCTGTGGTGACTGGTAATAAGACAGGTTGTTTGCCAATTTAGTAGCCTGATGATGGTTAGATAAATAACTATGAAACCATGTTAGAGTTGAGGTAGTGAGATTGGCAAGTTTGTTGAGTAGAAGCTGGTGGGATACTGTGTCAAAAGCTTTTGACATGTCTAGGAAAATAGCTGAGACTAGCTGTCCTTCATTTTTGAGGTGGTGAATGGTATCTGTAAAGGTTATGAGGCCTGTGTTTGTACTATGTTTAGGTTTGAAACCATGCTGAGAGCTGGACAGTAGGTTGCTAGTAGTGAGGAGATACATAAGTTGCTGGTGAATACATTTCTCTAGGATTTTGGCAATGAGAAAGAGGATGGTAATGGGTCAGTAGTTTGAAATATCTCTAGATGGGCTGCCTTTATGTAGTGGTATGATATGAGAAAGTTTCCATAGGTTGGGTACATACAGTTCAGAGAGAGAGAGAGAGAGAGATTTATTAATATGGATATGGGGTAAGCAATGGAAGAAGCAGCAAGGTTTTGGTACGCATTTGGAAGCTGGTTAGCAGCCAGACAGTAGAGTTTTAGTTTACATAGTAGTTTTTTATGTAGGAAGTTTTTTAAAAAAGGAAGATATAAAAATAATGCAGATGGAAAGACAGACAGATACAGAAAAACAATACTCACTATATTTTCCTAACTGACTAAAGAATTTATGTTCCCTAGTTAAGTTGCTTACTAAAGCAAGACAAGATGAAGTGGGTGAGTGGTCTTGTCAGTTCCAAAACAGAGTTCTGAGTGTCATCTGTCACATCTCTCACTAGTATCTAAATACAATTTTAGTGCTGGCTACAGAATGAGATCACATCTGGAAAACTTTATGGGTTCTGATCCCAACACAGTAGCAGTGCAGTTTAACAAAAGATGAATTGTTGCATGCAGTGTTATTTAATAGTTCTGCTGGGCAGTGCATAGTCAAATCACATTATGTACCATGTATTTCCAGTTATACCACACAAGAGGGAGAGCTGCGTCAGTCACAGCTATCACAATTTGCACAGGTGCCTAAGGACATATGGCTACATGGCTATCTGCATATTCTAGAGGTGGGTGGTAATACTCTAACAGAGGCAGAGGCATGGGTCATAGGGGCAATTTCTCCTGTAGACCAATTGATGAAATACTACGTGCTCATACACTGTAGCCACTACAATGTTCAGCTATCATAGGGCTGCCAGTTCCCTGAACACTGACATCACAGTAGTGTTTGATTGTGACCTGAAAGTAGATCACCAATGAGGTATCCCACCCTGCAGCCACTACATCATGGTTTCCCCAGCATGGGTAAGGGGGACTGTGGCAATCCCACTGCCACAGATGCAGACTGTGTTCCTTGCTATGGCTTCATTAACTGTCGACCCCAAGTATGTTCATGCTTTTGGCATGGCCAGCCGTCATGGGTAGGGCACCAAGAGGGGCAATTGGCATCCTATATAACAAGGTGGCCAAGGCAGCCACATGTGCCACAATATTCCTCATGAAACCAATTATGGCATTCACTATGGTCTCCTGGAAGAATTGGCACTGCTGTGTCAGCTCCTCCCAGAGGCCACACACTATGATAATTAACTCCAAGTCAGCATGTGCAGACGCAGACTATGTCTGAATTATAGCCCTGCATATGTGCTGACTGATGCCAACAGTTGCCCACATATCTAGGGTGATCTATGACACTGGACAGTGGGAAGAACCCCTGGTAGGCTGCTGTACATTGGGTATAAATATGTATGGATAGTGCAGTAGTCTGTACATTGGGTATATATGTCCAAAGCAGTGTGGTGGCCCATACATTGGATATACTCATGCCTAAAGCAGTGTGATGGTCTGCACATTGGATATACACATCTGAAGCTGTGTGGTGGTCTGCACATTGGGCATGCACATGTCTGAAGCATTTTGTTGGTCTGTACATTGATTATACAAATGTCAGAAGCAGTTAGGTGGCCTATACATTGCATATACATACATCTTAAGCAGTGCGGTGCTCCATTTATTAGGTATACATATATCTGAAGCAGTGTGGTGGTCTGCACATTGGGTATAGACATGTCTGAAGCATTGTGCTGGTCTGTACAATGGTTTTACACATTTCTGTAGCAGTGCAGTAGTCTGTACATTGGCTCTACTCATATCTGAAGCATTACAGTGGTCTGCCACTGCAGTCCCAGGGGAGTGTTGGAAGTGCTTTCAATCACAGTTGAGGTATCCTTCAACAGGGATGATAATCCTCAGTGTCATGCTTCCATTATAATGAAAGTAGGTAATGCCAAACTGTCACCCTGGTCAATGGGTGTGGGGCTACCCATGAGGGAGACAGACAATGTCAATGGGTCTTGAGACAGCAACTCAGAGAGTTGGTATCATTCCCTGCACAAGTGGTGACATCAGCCTGCTGTCCTGGCCCAGCCTCTACACCTACCACCGTAACAGAGGTCTGTCCTGTTAATACACAACAAACGAGATAACAGGGTGATGACATCCAGCCCTACAACATGTGATGCCTTGTGGTGTTCATGCAGATGGTAGATGAACACATGAAGGCAAAAAGCAGACATACACAAACTTGTAGTGGAGGTGGTCTGCTGAGTCTGAGCATCCAAAGAACCTAGAAGAACACATTCAGTGGCCGTTATGTACTCCCTGTTTTCAGAGTGTGCAGAGTTGTTGTATAGCACATATGCTATGACAATTAACCTGACCGGTCCCCGGGAGGTATGCAATGCTTGACCACTCTTAAAACTGATGTCCATGCCACTAGGTATGAAATCCATATCTTCTTCATGCAGGTATAATAGAAATGATTCATCACCTGTGAGGCTTTCAGCAGCAGGTGCAGCCCCTCTAAGTGCAGACCTGTCAGTCACTCCAGCTATACTCTGTCGCATATCGTCTACTCTGAGGTGATCTCTGCTTAACATACAAGGCCATGTCTAACCCAGAGCTGTTGGACATGCTACACTTAAAGAAATCCCAATCCCTCAGAGCCACATGCTCCAGGGATCTAAACCTTGTCATCACAATAAATAAAACATGCTGGAGGGATAGGTTCCTGACCCAGAGACTCCCCAGACTCTGGAATAGACTGCCCATACATGTCAAACAGAGTGCCTCTTTGGCCCTCCTCAAAAGGAACCTTGATGATTGGATGGGAGAAAAGAAGTTCACCCCAGGGATCACATCAGTTGCCCTACTAGACAGGGAACGAGGGAAGTAAATAGTGCGGAAAGAAATAGCCAGGGAATTGTTATGGCTAGGCTTGTATAGACCCTAGGGCCGATAGCCAAGTACCAACCTATGAACCTATGAAGTCACTATGTTCTGTGCCTTCTGTGAAGGTTACCATACCAGGTCACTAACTCACTTGTGACATTGTTGTGTTGTGCAACTCTTGACACCCGTAACATTGTTCTCATGGAGCACCTTGTCCCATACATAGTCTTGTAGAGGCTGGCGGGTACCCCTCTCTCCAACAAGTGCCACGTATGCATCCTGAATTCCTGTAGCATGACTTTGTTCTGAATACAACTGGATTTGTCTAAATTCTGACATCCACCATTTTGGAAGTTATGCTTACACTTAGCAAGAGAGGTGCCCTTAATTGGAGCACAGTGATATATCAGTTGACTGGGTTATAGCTGCAAGACATGGTAACTTCATTTAGCAATACAGAATAGGATAGGGCTGCAGAAAGATATAAAGGCAGTGGAGACCACACATATGGTATGGACAATGGTGTACCCGCTGATTACCAAGGTGAATATGGATGGGGAAGACTAGTGCATGACTACAGCTGAGTTGAGGGTAACAAACAGAGGCTGTCAAGTATATGTAGGTGGTAGGGTGCATCACAGATAGTAGGGGAGGTGGCAGGGTGTGTACAAGTAACACTGTGTCAGGGACTGTACTTATAGGGATTGGGGGTATGAACATTCACAGCATGCGTCCCCATGGCCAATTCACATACCATATGTGTGGGACAGGGTTCAATAGCAAGGGTCGCAGTTCTGCTGTTATGAGTTGTTTTCCAACTGATACAATTTTATATACTTACATGTATGTGTATATATATATATATCTATATATATATATATATATATATATATATATTTATATATATATGTGTGTGTGTGTGTGTGTGTGTGTGTGTGTGTATATATATATATATATATATATATATATATATATATATTTATATTTATATGTGTGTGTATATATATATATATATATATATATATATATATATATATATATATATATATATATATATATATATTTATATATTGGTCTAGGACTAATGCTCAACGACACGTTTCCATGAATCAGAAACGGTCGAGCACAGTTTCGCGAAAGTGCTTTTTCACTGAAAAAAGCACTTTCGCGAAACTGTACTTAAAAAAAAAAAAAAAAATTGAGGAAATGTCTGTTGCTGAGATCGTGGCACAGTGGGGATAAGGGAATATTCTCTTTTCCCCACTGTAGTGCAATCTCAGAGTGAGAATATAAAAGTAGGTGAGGTGTGGGGGGTGCAGGGGGCTTGCCCCCCTGCACAAACATGATTACTGTTTTTTGTTTGTTTGTTTAATGTTGTTAGGTGTTTTTTTAGTTGAGTTTCGTGAAAGTGCTTTTTCAGTGAAAAAGCACTTTTGCAAAACTGTGCTCGGCCGTTTCCGATTCATGGAAATGTGGTGTCGAGCATTAGTCCTATATCCACACATATATATATATATATACACACACACACAAGTATATACATTATGCAGTTTTTACCAGCAGAAAAATGTTGGAAAGCCAGCATAATACAAATCAGTACTGAGACCTCTGAGACAGTAGTGTTACCATAGATATTGCCAGGCAGATACTCCCATGTATATGGCACTAGTGACAAACATCATAGTTCTGGATACAGGTGACAGGGAAGGCAGTCTTGTAGTTGTAGGCTACTATCCCGCAGATGCTGTGATTTGAAGATAATTGCATCAGCTGCACAATTATAGCTACAGATTCAGATTACAGACATGAATAGCACAGACATATACTTGTAACATACTTTCCAATACTGTTAGCATAAGCTATTCTGGATAACACACACACTCTAATTTGTATGACACAACTGACACATTGTACCACAGAAGCATAGACGACTGTCTACCTCTTCTGGGCTCTGTCCTGTGAAAGTGTTGCTCATGTGCTGACAGACAGACAGACAGATGTTAAGCTGCACAGGCACTGCTACTGAGGCTGTTTCCTTGCTAGGTGTTTTGAATTCTAATATAGCATATCTGCAGTAAATGTTATTAATATATGCCAGTTTACATATGTTAATGAGGATAGATTCTTCCACTGTCGATGAATCACAATGTTTCACAAAGGAGCATCAGTGAAATAAGGTGTAAAGATGTCCTGCTGCTTGCCACTTGCATGTTGTGCACACCTACGTGTGCAGGCAGCTTTAGTAAGCATATGTATCCTGGTACATAGCAGCACTAAGGTGCACTACATGCAGTTCATACTCCCACGTAAAGCACAAGTCACAGGATGCCATACTGGTTTGTTATGTATTTGTGGCTACAGCTGCCAATGCTTGTGTCCCACTGACAGCACCTGCCTAGTATGCAAAGGAAAATAAAGTCATGTTGTACGTCTTGCACAACCAAGGCAGCAACACTTCAGGCTTCTGATTGCTTACACATCCATATATAGCTTTGCACCTGTAATATCTTGACTGATTTGCCCTCTGTGTCTTTCAGCATGGCTACAGTGAGAGGAGACTGCCAGCAACTACTGCAGGAACGTATGGTACAACAGGGTTAAAGGGCTTCTATTTTGTCACTTACTCATTATCACTAATGACATCCTTCCCTTTTGTTTTTCTCTTCTGCAGATCACAGTGGCAACTCGTATCCAGAGGCACATCAGCTGCTGTCTGCCCAAGGTTGTGGCTAAGCCTATTGCGCTGGGTGGACTAGTCTTGCTAGGAGAGGTCTGGACTCTCACCAGCAGATAGCCTGTGTCAATCACCCACCCTGGCTTGGGCATGTCATCAGACAAGCACAGGCAAATATGGCCTATGTCACCAGCCACTGAGACCCAGCACCTCCATCTACTAGATCCCACAAACATCTCACTGGGCTAGTCAGAAGTACCTCACATTATCCTCAACTATTTGTTTGTCTTTTTGTGGACTCCATATCTCCACCCATAGGGTTGCACATCCTGCTCAGTTTGCTTCTCCAGTTACGTGTGTGTGTGCGCGTGTGTGTGTGTGTGTGTGTGTGTGTGTGTGTGTGTGTGTGTGTGTGTGTGTGTGTGTGTGTGTGTGTGTGTCTCCACTACCTACCCTCCCTCTACATTTCTCCCCATTTGTGCCTTACATCCTTCCCTTCTTCACTTATTTCTATAGATCTACAAAATTGGGGGGCACCACTCCCCACAGAAAATGTGCCCTTCTTCCTCCATACCTGTTTTCCCTTTATGTGTGCCTGTTATGAATCCCCTTGCCTGCTAGCCCCCTTCTAATACTGTCCTGTATTTTCCTTTCTATCACTATCATGGAACCAGTAAGTTTCAGGAAGCTGGACACCAGCTGAGTGATCTTTAAGATCTGCTACATATTGTTGGATGTATGCAGCAGGAGCTTGTTACAGTGACGGCCTAGTCATGTTGGCTGCTGTATTTGGCTTACATAAGAGAGCACAAGACCACTACCTTGCCTTATTACGTGCATATTTGGGTACATCATTGTGCTTTGCTTATGTCATTTCCTTCTATACATTATATCTTACTGAAGTCCAGCAATCTTCCTACTGATGTGATTGTTTCTGCTTATTTATTCATGTCTGTTTTGTATATCAGCACATTCTCTCCTTACAGAGCAAGGTGACTCCTACCCTGAAATGCACATTTATGTATCAGAGCCAGCATATTGCAAAAATGCACCTTATCTATGGAGACATCATATCTATGTGGCACATCTCATAAGTAAAGGCATTGCATCTAGATCTAAGGATGTTATAATTCCATTATACTCAGCCCTCATCAGACCAATAATTTTGTACAATGCTCCCTTTTGCATGTACCTCACCAGAAACCTGTAACAGGTGGAGAGAGCAAAGAGGTTACTCATCAAGAAAATACAGGGTACACAAAATAAGTCCTATATGGAAAGACTGAAAGCCCTGTCACTGTATTCTGTCTCTTATAGGCTGGTAAGGGGTGACCTGTGCTGGGCGTACATGGCAGTCACTGGCCTGGTCATAATGGAAATGCTACACATTCGTAAATCAAACTGCACAAGGTCATTCACTCCAGGGATCTTAACCTAGCCTTTGTCATGAACAAGTCGTGCTGGAGAGATAGATACATCTCCCAGAGACTGCCGCTTCCCTGGAACAAGCTTCCAATTCACATGAAACAGAGTGCCTCCTTGACCCTCTTCACACGCATCCTATATCAATGGATGTGTGACTGCAAATTTACTCCTGGGGTGGTGCCTGTGTCCCTCATGGACAGAGGCAGTCAGTATTAATTACCACACACTCTTACCTCTGTGATCTTTGCTCACCTAACCACTGACAATTGGAGCAACTCAGGATAAATATGGCTAGGCTTGTAAAGGCCCTCGTACTGTTAGCCTAGTAAATTTCTATGAACCTATTTGAATTTTGTTTTACATGTACTGTATGAAATATCCACATTATGTTTCTAAATGATAGACTAATCATTGGAAAGAATTATTTTTACAATACAGCAAATGTGAAGAAAATTATATTTGGCCTTGTAGTAGGAGGTAGTGTAGAAACATACTTAATCTGGTGTGCTTTGAACTACAGGTATATCACAACCTGCCAATATCAGAAAGAAAACACCATTGGTGTTTTGTGTTTTGTGCAATGAAGGACCTACTGCAATAATGTAAAATTTCACATAGAATTTTCAAGAAGGCAAAAGACTTTTGCTTTCAAATTCCCTTTCATCCACTTACATTTCAAAATGTTGGCTCAACAACTCAAAACAATAAGCCAGGAATCTGCTTTAATTATTTCTTACGAGTCCCTAAGTGTGCCTACTTTTTAATCATTTTTTATAATAATGGTTGTAATTTAAACAATATTAATCACCTATGCCATCTGATTTAAAATTGTGATCTAGCATTGTTTTGCACAGCAGTGCACAGCTTAAAACAAGTGTCCAAAATAATTTGTTTCTCTAGACATTTACACTGTATACCAAACAGAGCTCACAAATGTAACTATTTAACTATATATGTAATATATTTTCTACATAAATATTTTTGTGCTATAGCCAGTAATTTAAGAATTTGAACTTCATGATCTGCTGTGTGCACAATGCACTACATTTGTATCAGGCAGTATATTTGTCTTTATAAGCTGCTATTCACTGACGGTGTGCAATTTGTAGATAGCCCCAGTCTTTTCTGCTTATACTGGCATATGCACAATCATTCAGCACAAGCTACGTAACACTCTTTATGAAAGATGCTATTCAGAAAGACAACAACAGAGGCTGCAATGCAATAACAGCTTTTAAAAGCACTTTTAAACTGTGGAATTCATAAAATGTTCTTTATCAGTAGTTACCCACTAGTCCAGAATTACTGTGCGAGCAGCAGTAAAGGCTGATATTTTTAAAGCAAATAGCAAGTTTTTGATTAAAAAAATGTGTTCTGCTGAAGATATTGTTTGCATGAGACTTTTCTTTTCAGAATGTATATTTGTTAGCTAAGATAACATTAATCCAGAGTGAAAACATATTACTCAAGTTCTTAAAATGTATTAGAGGGACCAAGTCATTGCTTCCACATTTTCATTGACGGAGTCAGTCTTCTATTTCTAAAGCACTAAATGTCACTTTCTGAACCTTCACAGCAGTAACACCATGGATATCTGAATTCTGCATGCAAATAATTCATTTATACTTAGTTGCATGCACATTTTGTAATGACTACTGTGATTATAATGGCCTTAATAAAGCATACAATTGCTCTAGTCAAGTACTATGTTATCAGTTTAAAATTCTTCCTAATTTTTGGTACAGTGATTCTCATTTTCCTAAATTCTTATTTTCAGTAGCTGAAGGTATGGATACATTCTTTTTACAATATGTATGTGACAGTTGAGGAAAATTTGAAATATGGTTGGAATTTATATATAATATAATTTATTTATACAGATAATGTAATCATAATGTCAATAAATTAATTCATGATGACCAGGAGTCTAACATGACTGTGTCTTGCCTCTGAGCTTTACACAATGTCAGATATCCAACAGAAGGTTCTGGAATGTGTTATGTCGGGGGGGGGGGTAGGCTCAGTTCATTAAGGGACAACACTGTGCACCGCAGGCTGCATAGCACAATAAGGTCACCCAGGAATAGACTGTTTCCGGCCATCCTACAGAGGGTTCCAGAGCTACCCTTGAGAGGCAGATGGGACTAAATAAGGGACACTACGGTGGTCCACAGACTTCATAGTAAAATAAGCCAGGTTTTCCAGCACTATGCTGAATACAACCATACAGCAAAGGTATTGTTTGGTGCAATATCCAAGAACGGAAGGAAGGGATCTACATAAGAGAGCACTCAAAAAGCACTTCCTCATCCAAGCCAAATACTCCTGCTTGAACTTAGGACAGATCACCTAACCTAATGCCTTTTCAAGTCTCTTCTCCTCTCGCAAGATTTACTGAAGATTAACCCACTTTTAGAAACTAATGTAGATATATATATATATATATATATATATATATATATATATATATATATATATATATATATATATATTGTACATCACACTCTGCTTGATTGTACATTACATTCTGCTTGGGCACTAGAATGCATATACACATATATCTATCTATCTATATATATGTTGTGTTTCACCCAGACTGAGCCTGAAATTGATCAATCAATACACTACCCAGGTAAACAAAAACAAATAATTAAATGTTTCATAAATTACAAGGTAAAGTATAATGTCAACACTTTAGTGCTTGCCTCTTGCATCATACACACCTCTGAGTGCAGAAAATCATTTCATATTATAAAATATTAATCCATAAAAACTGGCTTTTCAGCCTCAGGACTGTGTAACATCAGCACTTCATTAGCTTTCTCTTGATTTATAAGTATTGCAAAGTATAAACTTTCAATTGATTTGCTTCAGTGGAAAAAAAAAAAAGAAATCAGAATGTGTCAATCTGGAACAATATGAATCATGATTAACTTCTTTATGCAACATGCTAAAATGTATCGTATGTGTTCTGATGCACTGGTATGCTTTTTGTTTATTCTAATAATATTTGTAATTTTTTTCTTGAGTGTAAGCAATTAGGTTGGGTCTGAAAGTAGTACATGTGAATTAGTATTCTACCCCTGTAAACAAATCTGAATTAATAAATTAATAAGATGGACCACATCCAGCAAAGGTTTTCTGGGAATGCTATCTATGGCAAGAAGATAGAGCTCAAGGGAAAATGCTGTGGTCCATGATTTCCATGGTATGCTAAACTACTTACCCAGCAGTAGGCTACAGAGCTGTGGGTTTTAAACAGAGTCATTAGGAGTCTAATTAGAAGGGACAGTGCAGCCAACTAAGTGACCAGTACAGTGTACCAGGGTTAGGAAAACCCAACAGCACAAGAGTCACACAGCTTATGTGCATCTATCAAGGTCAGGAAACATTTTTTGCCTGGCAAGTGACCCCTGCATGAATAGCCATCCCTTAGCTTACACACAATAATCACCCTGAAGCAACCTGGAAGATGATAGAGACCTGACCAACAGCCCCCAAGGACAATCTTAGCTTTGCTGTAAAGTGTGTAGTCATAAGATCCAGTGAAGGACTCACTATAGGATGAGATATGACCAACTTCCTGATTCCTGAAGACAGATTGTTCTAGCAAGTAGCAATCATGAGTTTGTTGTTGTTAGCTATAGCTAGGAAATAAATGTATTCTATCATGCATATACTTAAGTTGCCTTCTAAGGTATTAATCTCACTAGTGCAATTTTCTGGTAAGTCTCTTGATAAACTGGTCTAAAATATCTCCACCGTGGATGTTACAGCCTTAAATACTGAACAAGTTTTGAAGAAAATGATGGTTTGACTTTGAAGATGCTAGTATTTGCAGCTGTAATAAATGTCTGTTTAATTATTACAGTATTCTGTATTTTAAATGTTTCTTTTTATTTCAGAGTTTAAGCTGACCTTGTATATAGTGATTCTTTTTTATTTTAACATTGTTAATGTGGTGCCCATAACAAAGTCACTGCAATATTCTTTACTCTTTTCAGCTATCTGCAGCTCATACTAGGTCTATTTTCAACATAAGTGTGATTTCTGGTGGTGATCAGATAAATCGCTGTAAACGATTCCCAGAGAGGAGCAGGGCTGCTTCGGAGGAACTCTCCTTGCAGTAATGAGGGGACGGCCTCTGTGGTCAGCCCATTTCATGACCTCCCCTGGAGTTTTATCAGGTGTAGGGGGTTAGTGCAAACAAGTAGAAAGCCCATTCCCCCGATAACAATCTATACAATGGCTTCTCCTAGCCGACTCTTGACCCAGTAATGGGAAATAATGAGTTAGTAATGAGTTAATAGGTCCGTTAATAATGAAGGGGCTAACAATCGTCAGGACATTTTTTTCTTCTTCTTCTTCTTCTTTCGGCTTTTCCCGGTTAGGGGTCGCCACAGTGGATCACCTGTCCGCTCATGATTGGCAGTGGAGTTTTACAGTGTCGAGTTGCCAGCCCAGCACCCAACCTTCCACAGAAGGCACACACACGCACATGCACACACTCAATCGTCAGGACATGCTGGCAAAAAAAGTGAGGTAAAAAAAGTGGCTCACCGAATTTCAAACATATTAGTACTTTTTGGTGGTAAGGATACCCTCTTGGTGGTAAGAAAGTACTGTATTAATGAAAAACCTTTCCTGCTTCAAGTATACTTTTCAATCAATATATTCTGCCTGTCTTAAGTTTTAAGTAAAATTCATGTTCTCCATTTCTGTTACTTTGTAATACTAAAAGTAATAGTGGCAATTTGGCTGTCTGCAAGAAAGAAGGCTACTATAAAAAGTTAAGTGGAAACATGCCGCTGTCGACACAACAGACACAGAAAAAAAGTTATCCAGCCACTGTCAGCACTACACATACAGAAATACAGTATCAAGCCACTTTCTATACTCAGAGCCTGATCTTCATGAAATGGGGATCTTGGCAGGATAATGACCCAGGCCTCCCCCCATGCAGCTATTCCAGTGTCCCATTACTTGGCTGTCTCTCCCCGGTTACCATAAACACTGTTCAAACCTGTCAGTGTGCAGACTGTTTTCTTCATTAGTTTTACAGTGATTACAGATATTTGCATTTAATTTAAAACTTTTATTTCAAAATGTACAACGCAAACATTGATGGCCATTTGCTAAACAAACCAAGGCTCACGTTGAAAATAGACAGAATGGGCAACAGTAAACTTCTTTGTCCTTGGAATTCACATTCATTGAAAATACATCTGGCCAGTGGTGGATAAAGTGTACCTTGGACCTCAGGTTGTTTTCATACCATGAGCCCCCTGCCCACATTTTAGGACCATGTATAAATGCATGTGTTCTTTGATACACCTTCCAAATTGTATTAAATTATATGTCTTGTTTAATACAGCAACATGTGTTAAAGTGTGTTTTAAATTTGTAGTTTTCAATTTTGTTTCTAGTAAGCAGTGAAAAAGAATGTATGTACCAATAATGACAAAATTACTCATTACAGAATATTTTAGTCATAAAAGGCCACTCATACTGTCATCATTATATTCCACCAGTATCAGTCAATATGCACAATCTCTGCAGAATTAAAAATCATTGGTGCACTGGTAGTATTGCCATAACATGTCCCAGACTCGACCAGCTATGCAACAGGGAATGGCTAGCAAATGAAAACAGGTTTATAGTTACTAAGCATGTATTCCTGGAGACCATTAAGAAGCCTAACCCGAATTCTCAATTGCGCCAAAGCACTATCAGGTTAAGTAACTTGCTCAATTTCATACAGTAGGTATATGAAGATAGAATGATTCAAACCCTGTACCCTTGCCACAGGCAAGCAGCGCATTAACAAGTTGCTGCCTTCGCCCTGTGTGCTAACTGCCAGAGTAACAGTTTTAACTGAATACTGAAATCCTTTACAACCTGATACTGTAGAGAAGACTGTATCATGGTAATGGTAATAAACAACAATGAGTACATAACAGGCAATTCTGATCATCATTATAAATAATACAGTCTGTATGACCTGGCAAATGTAAGCCCTTCTGCAGTTGCTGGAGGCTGTAAGAAAGGTACTGCAAAAATACATTACTAAAATGCAACAAGTTTGGACTACATTATACAATCCAGGCTTATTAATTAATTAATTTCACACTTTAGTGCAATAAGTAAAGAAAAGCAATTAAAGACAATATAAATGTTGCAGCTACTTTCTTCAGCAACCCATAAGTTATCAAAAATCAGAAATAATACTGCATACAGCATTCTACTTTTTGAGGGGGGGGGGCTTCAATATGTATTCTCTGTCATTAAGAATAGTTATCCCATCTGACATTACTCAGTACCAGTCTGACCTACTTGAATGACTAATAATTGTGTATTGTTGCAGCATACAACTCCAGAATCAACAGAGCCAAATCATGGACAAATGGGAACCTACACATAGTAATGAATTTGCCCCCCAACTGTCAGTGTACATATGATTTTTTCTTTAATTTTACAATTGCCACAGAGACTTGGGAGTTCATTTAAAACTTTTATTTCAAATTTTACAGAAAAAAAAAACACTTACAGCTGTTTTCTAACAAAACAAAACACTCTCACATTGAAAACAGACTTAGGAAGAGAAAAAGTAACTTATTTTCCCTTGAAACACATTTAGTGGAAAAAAGCAACTGTTAACCCATTACATTACAAGAGACATACTGGGAATCAAACTCAGACAGCATAGTATGAAGTATAATTAGAGTTTATGTGAAGGGTGCAAGAATTCAAAAGATAAACATTTAATGTATTTGTGAACCGCTTGGGACACCTCACCAGACACAAGTGTCCTTTTTTCAGGAGTAGCCTAGGAGTGCTGCCTGGTGAAGTAAATTAGCAGAGTCACATAGAAGCCAAATGAAGGCTAAGGGAATCAAATCATGTACTGCAGAAAGCAGCTCATAGCCTTTTTCATTAAATGCTAGACAAGCTGTTGTAGCCCAGACTGCATTCCATACCTGTGTGCCTGAAAAAACATGCTAAATTTAAAAATATATATTTAAAGGCAAAATATTAACATTAAACTCAGACTTCATGTTGTCCAATTTACTCACAGATAAATAATAAACACACTGTCAACATCATTTAACAAAACAATGAAACCAAAGATCACATCCAAATTAATTATTTCCTTATGTCATAAATACTCTGGTTTATAGGTAGTAGACCTGCAGCACAGGGGGCCATTGAGGAGTCTAGCCCATATTTCTAGTTCCCACAAAGTGCTGTCTGGTTAAAGTAAAACTCCACCTTAGAACTAACAAAATATAATTTTTCACGCTATCTTTGTTTTCTGAGCTATTTTAACACCTCAGAATCACTCTGACTGCTTCTTACAGAACTTTAATGTTTTCTGCAAAATGGCTACCAATGAGGCCTGATATATAAACATGATCTTATTTTTCTTCAAGACATTCTGTTTCCCATAATCCTTCAAGTCTGCTTTATATGAGTCATGTTAGACTTAAGGCAGTAGTAGTGTATTCCCATGCCATTGACATGTAGCAGGGTTAGAGTCAGTCACTGTAATCTTATATACGTTCTGTAACAGGACTGCTTCTTTTATTTCTTGAATGACCCCCCTTTGTGTGTGTGTGTCTCAGAGCTTGTTTTACAGTACACTAAGGAGTTCTAGAGCTGTATCCAAAAAGTAGTTAAAATGCAGGCAGGCCTTTGTTCAAAGTATCTTTTTGTACTCCCAATACGGATTGACAGTCCCCTGCCCCTAACACTTTTCCCTCAGGTGTCAAAACTATTACTGCCCTGAGGGATGTTTGCAGTTTCATGTATATACTACAGATGCTACTGGAAAAGAAAGAATTTGAAAGTAATTCTGTTCCCCTAGTGCCAGCAGTGGAAAGATTTTTTTCATTCATTCATTTATTTATACAGATAGCTAGTTAAAGTGCTTCTGATTTCCTTTCTTAATATTTTAATGAACAGGTACATAGCACACGTAAGCTAAAGTAAATTCAGCTATATGTCATGGATGCCATCAATTGCTATGTGTCCTTTATTGACTAGAAAATGCTCATGCACTCCACTTGTGCAAGGACTGACTCATAGTCAGTGGAAGATGTCTCTTCCTAAGGATCCGTGTACCAGATATGCATCCTCCCCTGGAAGGATGTCACCAAAGAGCATAAAAGACCTTCTTATAAACAGTATCAGTGCACTTAGTTGATAGGGTTGCCACCTGTTCCTCTTCTTGCAGAGAAGTCCTGCTTTGGGCAGTTTTGTCATATTGTGGTGGGAGTGCATTAAATAGTAAATGTGTTGATATTGTATAAGAATTACAAGAAAAATATTTTCTGACTTTTCTTTAAATGTCACATACATCTTTGATACTACATTTAAGTAATCTTAAAATGTATTAGTAGTATAAACAACAAAAACTTAAAGTTTAAAGCTTAACACTTCAGTATTGTGATGTTGCTTATGTAAATTTGTCAAGAGGTGACAACTGCCTTTGAACCACTGACTGATCTAATTGCTCTGTTTTGCTATGAAAGGCATGTTCACAATGGAAGCAGCTGTGAGTCAGTGTAAGTTTTCTTCCTCTCTGCAATAAAGAAAGTGAAAAACAGTTTCACACCTCTTTTTACAGCAGCTGCCGAGCTTCTGACATCAGCAGGACTAATTACCAGTATAAGATGTCAGTACCTGCCTATAGATTTGTCTGTCTGTGGTATGTCATGCAGGTGTAGACAAATTTCTCTGCAAATTAAGTGAGAAGTTAAGCTTAAAAAGTCGGTGGTCTTTCCCTTCTTTTGATTCCAAGGGATGGAAATGAAAGTTTTATAAAGTACAAATACTGCACAAAAGGCAAGCGTTCTACCTGTTGCATCACAGACACAGACTATGAAACTCTGAATGACACGGGCAGATTGTAATCAGTTTGTTTGTGTCTTTCGGCTTTTCCCGGTTAGGGGTCACCACAGTGGAACTCCGGTCCGCTAATGATTGGCAAGTAGATTTTTACGTACTGGCTTGCCGGGCCTAATGCACAACCTTCAGCGTAATTTAAATTAAAAAAAAAACAAGTTAAAGGAGGCCTGGAAGTTCATACAGAAGATGAAGGCTCTTCCCTTTCAGAAGTTTAGGTTTAGGGTTTGACTCTATGTACATTCACCTAACTGGGGCATTTCTCTCTGACACACACACACACACACACACACACACACACACACACACACACACACACACACACACAACACACACCTCTCCAGCAAATCTTGTTTCTCACACTGAAGCCTGTGCACTCACTGTGACTGTTCTCTTCCATTTCTCACTCAAATTCTGCTGCTTTTTCTCGCTTGCAACAAACTGCTGCCTTTTCACTCAAATCTCCTGCATATATTCTGCTTCTAATGCCTAAGAATGCATACAATGCTGTCATCCTGAAACTGCATTTCCAGGTGGCTACCCTGATGCTGAGATTTTTAAAGATGTAGGTATATACTGTGATGATGGGCTGTTTAAAGCAGATTATTTTTAATTCTTTTAAAAAAAGCTGCCTTCCCCCCAACCAGGAGAGCCCAAGCAGTTGCCTATGTCACCTCATGCTAGATCTGGCTCTGTCAGCACTACAGATACAGATACAAAGTATCAAGCCACTGCCGACACCACACATACAGAAACAAAGTATCAAGCCACTGTCTACACTGCATCAAGAGACATACAATAGAACAAGAAACTGCATTCATTTCAATGGACAGAACACACTTACAAAGCTACAAGTTAAACAGAAACAAATCATACTCACATAATGTACTGCCATCATTTCAACATTCATTAAGGAGAATGAGTTAAATTCATTAAGCACAAAGGGGCATAAGTAGGTGTAGAGATTGCAGGATGATGTGAAAGCATTCGATATAAATAGTGGCTCAAGTTTAAAGTATTTTGTTACTATTAAACATCTTGCCTTTTGCATTATGGTGCATAGTGTGAAATGGGCCAAAAAGCCTTTTTGTGCTATCAGTGAACATGTTCAACTTTAGCTTTAGTTAAAAAAAAATATATAATATTTAAATTTTCCGTAAGCTTATGGCACTGAACTTTAATTTCAGTAGCATCAGCAGAGGGAAAGTGTGAAGTGTATCCACAGACTTTAATGGATAAACCACAATGCATGTGCAGAGAAATATCTGTTAAAGTCTATGGTCACAACTTATGCTTTTCCTAAGGTGGCATGACTGAATGAGACACTAGATTTATTTGAGCTACTTGTTCATAAAAAGTCTGTGAACCATTTTAATACAAATTAGCTACAATAAATAAGGAATGATTAGGATACAAATGCAGTGAGGCATGTAACTTACCAGATGCCACAATGCACCTATGAAGAGCATCAAAACACCGAAGGTTGCTATTGCCTCATTTGGCACATGAAATGGTGCATATTCTTTACAGTGTACTAGCTTAAGAGTCAAACAACTGCCAGGTAGTGAAAACAAAACTCATAACATCCTTTGAGTCAGAAAAATAGCTCCATTGTTTGGTATAAAGTTTCAGGAAAGTTATATAATAAAGCACAGCAACATCAGATATAGACAGTACCACATTAGATATGTTCATAGGTTCATAGTTCAGTACTAAGCTAACTGCACTTGCCAACCATTTTAAGCCTAGCCAATTATCCCTTGTGAGACTCAAACCCTGCACCTTGTGTTTGTAAGGCAAATACCTTAGCCATTAAGCCACCCCCCCTGTCAGACAAAAAACATAAGACACAGATCTTAACATCACAAGGCAGATGTCTTGACAAAGCTGGTCATGAGCAAAACATAGAAGAGAGGCAGTGACAGAACTTGATAAACTGTTTAAACACTTGTACAACATGGAAGAACTTAGAACCTCTAAGTTACCGGAAAGGGGAAGGAAAACAAATAAAAAAAGCATGACGCCCTATGTTTTCTAATACAATGGTGAGTCCAGCTTCCAAGGAGAATCCTACATACAAATAAAAAAAGCATGATGCCCTATGTTTTCTAATACAATGGTGAGTCCGGCTTCCAAGGAGAATCCTACATCTGTATCAGGGGTGGCCCGAAGTCTGAAAATAGTTTCTATTTAAAACATTAACTACTTAGCATTCGATTATGTGAGACTTGGCCAAATCCAGAAGGATAATTCACCCTAATTGTAGCGCTGCGTATCACATTGAACATCAAAACAATTTTCTTCCACACACTACTGTAACCCTATAATGGTCATTTGCCAACCCTGGTAATCTAGCTTTTGCTGCCAAAAATGTTAGCAGCATACAAAATAAAATTGCTGAACTACATACCTGGATTACTCAACTCAAGTCTGATATTCTCACTGCAACTGAAACTTGGCTTAAACCCAGCATAAACAACTCTGAAATTACATAAAAATATTGTCAACATTTATACAGCCACTTCGTTGCCAATCCCTAGACAAACTTCCCCTTTTTCTAAGAACAAACAGCAACTTCCTTAACTTCAAAAAACTTCTAAAGGCCTTATTTACTAATTCCTGGACCTGTCGTTGTCCCACTCCCACATAAACTACTACCTCTCCTCTCCCCTTCCCCTCACAGCTCTCACACTTTACCACAACTACTCATTTAAGGTCTTTATGATATTCTACCAACCTTGAATTTCTCTAGGATGGTATTTATTAGATAGAATCTAACTTTTTATATTATATTTTATATACTTAATACGTACCTTGGCTGTTTATACCTTCAATATTACTCTTGTATTCTCACATGTTCATTTATAAGTTGTTTTCTGTTTCTCCTATCTATTTACACTTGTATGTTAAAGTTGTATGACGTTTTCTTTTTGTCCTTGTTTATCTGCGGAGCTTTTCTCCTCAGGTCTCTCCTGAATAAGGGCTCTGCTACCCAGTCAGACTAACCCGGTTAGCAAATGTCAAATAAATAATAAAAATAAATAAATACACCTCCAATCATAAAGACTGTACAAAGAGGAAAGATGGTGGTATTGCTGTAATATTTCCCAACAGCTACCACATTCCTTCCTACAAGAGATCAATACCAAAATTCAGTTCAGTAGAGCTTCTTTTACTTTCCTGAAATTAAACAATTATAAACAAGTATGTATTACTGTTCTTTACATCCATCCTGGTGACAATACAGCTATACAAGAAGATATCCTACATTGGATGTCCATAACAATTCCACAAGAAATAATGCTACTAGATGATGTGAATGTCAATTGGTTGGACATAAACTCTAACTCCCCTACATCTAGTATGAACTTAATTGGTTTTGCACAACTAATTAATAGCCCCACACATTATAGCAAGACATCAAATTTCATATTAGACTGGATCCTAGTATCAAACCCTGGCAAATACACCACCACAGGTATAGTGTCTGACTGCCTCAGTGATCATCTCCCAATCTATACAACCAGACATCTCACACATTCACTTAAACAGCATGTTTATGAAACAACATGCAACCTTTCCAAGTTTAACCCAGAAATGTCCATTACTAACTTATCATTTATTAATTGGAACTTTCTTTTTTTTTTTTTCAATAATAAATCTTTATTATTTTCAGTTGTTAATACAATAATACACTACACAAAATAAAATACAGCAATATCAAAAGTAAACCTATAATCACACTACTACACTATATATACATTATCTACATGAATGCTTCCAACAGATAACTAAAATCTTTATACATTAAGATAAAATTAATTGGAACTTTCTAAAATTCTCTCCTTAGATGGTGTTGTAAATGAATTCAATACAACTTTCCTGAAAATTCTAAATAGCCTTGCACTTTCTAGAAGGAAGACAGAAAAAACAGATAATGCAATTTGGTTATCCAAAAAGATTTGAATGCTAATGCAGGACAGAGAACCCTAAAACTTCTGGACAGCCATCAAAGAAATCTTGCATCTGGGCATACATTCAACCCTACCATCTTCCAATAACTCATCACTCAAAACCACAATATAATTCACCTCTTATTTCATAGATAGTGCAGCATCTCTAACCAAGAATTCCCTAACATATAATCTTAACCCTGCCCAGCAGCCACATATCACTACATCCACATTCACCTTCAAACCTGTACCCACATCCTAAATAAAACTCTTCTTAAATTCAAACCAGGCTCTACTTCAGCTGATGACCTTCCAAGTGAATACCTTTCAAATAGTGATTGTCTCAGTCCTTATACATAGGTCAATCCAGGAATCCCATGATCCCTCTCTCTGGAAAAAGTCACACATTAACCCTCTTCACAAAGAA